>NW_010143682.1:23414-81613 GCF_000699245.1 Pterocles gutturalis | reverse complement strand
CGCTGCGGTGCCGCTCCGGCTGGAGCGGGGCTGCCTTGCTAGTCCAGTCCCCGGCGCTGCCGGAGCCTAGCCCGCCTCGACTCTGCCCGGAGCGCCAGGGACTGTCGCTCCCGCAGGCAGGGGACCGCTGGGCGGCCGGTGGGTGGGCATCCGCGGTCGCTGTTGTTTTTTTCGGCTGATCTCGGAAAGTTCCGGCTCCTGTTAAGAAGGCTGCTAGCCTCCCCGGTGGGCTTTGATTTCCTCCTCGAAGCCCTGGGAGGGCAGGAGCATCCCTCAGCGGGCGAGAGGCAGGGTAGGGGAACGTGCGAGCTGGTACAGAAACTTTTGCACGTGGTTATTGCTCTATAAAGGAAACCAAATGAATTTTAACGTCTCATCCTGTTTCTTTATCAGGTTGCAGAGAAACCCAGGAAGTTTCTTTTCAGAGACAGTGGTTTAGGTGCTATGATGGAGTGAACTGGAGGGAATTTAGAGTTGGGTTTCTTTGTCTGTATGTGGTGAGGAGTAATGCAGTACAGAAACTTTTGCACGTGGTTATTGCTCTATAAAGGAAACCAAATGAATTTTAACGTCTCATCCTGTTTCTTTATCAGGTTGCAGAGAAACCCAGGAAGTTTCTTTTCAGAGACAGTGGTTTAGGTGCTATGATGGAGTGAACTGGAGGGAATTTAGAGTTGGGTTTCTTTGTCTGTATGTGGTGAGGAGTAATGCATTCCTAGCAGGAGCAGCGTGTTCTGCTTTCCATCTCGCTGCAGGTCCTAGGAAGCCACTGAGATTGTGCTAGAAGACCTTAGGTAGGGTCAGGGTTTGGCTCTGCAAAAGTGATAGAATTGCTACAGATTTAGCAGTTGAAAGCAGTGTTAGTTAAATCGAGGGGATGTTTAGCAGATTTCCTCTCCTTCAGCTGTTTCACTGATTCTAAACAAAAACATAACCACAACGATGTAATTACAGAGTCGTATTAAAATGAGCCTACATCAGGGATGTGTCACTAATTTGAAAATACTTAATTTTTCATTTGATTTAGGCTGAGACCTGCATGCTGCAGAGCTGTTAAGAAGTAGGGCAAGGAGGCTGTTGTTTAGGCTTAAAGCAGTGTTTACTACTGGGCTGCTGTGACAAGTAGCCTGTTGAAGTGTAATTATAAATCAGAGTCTTGGTTCAACCTCTGTTCCTAGATGAAATCTATACCTGTAATTTACTGACCACTTCTTGTCTTTTACATACAAATATTGTTATTTCTAAGGAAAAAATGCCTGAAGGGAGTTGACTCATATTATTCATTTGCTCACTGACTATAAATTACTTCTGCTGAAGTATTTGAGGCTTGCATCATTTCCAACACCAAATAGAGAAATCAGAGATGTCATTTAAACATTTAAATATTCTAATTGTCAGAAACTGCAAAAGGACATGTTTACAGAAACACTGCCTGTTAGTAAATTATGATAAATGCTTGTAAGGGTATTTGCTTGACTAGTCCATGTATGAACTCATCTCAGCAACCACAGCGGAGGAAAGAGATACATATAGATATCTATCTTTGTTCTGTTTGGGGAAATATGTTAGCTTATCTTAAATGTGAATTGGCATACTTCAAATTCTTCTCAGTAAATGACATTGTGGTGATAAAGACAATGTTACTGGAACAGTTAAAGACCAGAGTATGTGAAATCTGCAAGTGCTTTGTAAGAAATGGCATTGCTCACTGAAAGACCAAGTATTCTGTTTTAGCGAGGTGAAATAATGAGCACCTTATTCAGTAGCTGTTTGACTTTTTTTTTTTTTTTTTTTTCAAGCAGTATTGGTTACTATGGCTGTGGGTGGGCTTGGGTAATACACAGTGATCTGTTCCTTCCGTCTGCATATGGTCTGTAGCTCACTAGCCTCCAACATACACATAATTGCAGGGTGGGTTTTTTATGTTTGCCTCTATTTTGTTGTGCTTATGGGCTCATTCTGAATGATGCTGAGCACGTGGAGCTCACAGGAGTATAGAGCCCATTGAAAGATCTGAACGCCCATGTTTGCAGGCTCTAATGTGAACTTTACCTGCCCTATTTCTGAACTCTGTGTGCATGGTACAAGCAGTTTTTCAGTATACTCTGAATTCCCCCTGTATGTGGGGGGAAAGAAGAGGAACTGTGTTTCCATAGAGATCCTGACATGCCTCCACTATGGTGTCTACACATTTACTTAATTGGGATGGAGAGCAGGGGGGCAATGAGCATCTTCATATCCTGGTGACTCTATTGTGTCTGATCAGTGGGTGTTTAGCTCCTGTCCTGGCAGGGAGACCTTGCAGGAGTATGTCCTCAGTGTGAGGAAAGACAATCTGTAGAGATCTAGTGAATGCTTTGCACTGTGTCATAGTAGCATTGAAAATGGTAAAGTGTCTGAAAAAGTTTTAGAATTTTGCAGTGGGTGCTTTGCCAGTAAAGGGTTCACCTTCCCACCTATATCTCCAAACTATTTATATAGTAGTATTTCAAGCCATGACCCTTTCTGTAATCCTTCAGTTCCAGTGGTTTTCAACCTGTAATATGGTCAGTTTAATCTTTTTGGCTATAGATTAAGGGGGTAATTTTAGTTTGAGATTAGTGCTCAGGATACTTGAATGCCATCTAAGTCTTTATTTGCCAGACAGTACAATTGCATTAAAGGTAATTTAATTTTCCTTGTAAAAGGATTTGTGTTGTAAAGACATACCAGCCTTCTTAAGCTGTTCTGTGTTTAGTGTTAGTGCACTTAGTAGGTTGGTCTAGGGAGCACTGCTAAAAATAACTTCCCAAACTTGTGCATGGTCGAGTGAGACACATATTCTGCCCTGTCGCTCTGATGGGAAGGATTCCTCTCTGTTTTGGAGGATTTGGGATTGAGCACTGTATACTGAGCTGTGTTGCTTGTTCTTTTCAATCCCAGTTACATTTCATCAGGAAGTCATGTTCCAAATTAAAGGGGCTATGCTACTTTTGCATTAAGGTGTCTCTTTGTTCCTTAATTGATGTTGGTTTGAGGGGCTTTTTTGCTGTGGCTGAAGGGAAAGGTGTATCACAAGCTTGCTGTTTGATGTGACAAATCAATTATTCTGTACATTAGCACAGCTAGCGAGGAGGATGGTACTGGTTATGCTGCAATTAATCTGCAGGTGTTATATATTCCATATGCACAAATCGGTTGTTCTGAAATGGAGTCTGCTGCCCAAATTAGTCATACCTGGTTTTGATTTTGTTGAAGATCCTGGTCAGTATGAATCTAGAAAAATATATGTATTTATTTAAAAATGGCTTTTTTTTTTTTTTTTGAGGCTTGCAAAGCTCTTGCGTCATCTTGAAGCATGAAATGTGGGAATAGAGTTGTACAGTTCTGTACTGCTTAAACTTGCTTAGTAATATGAAAATGTTTGAGTCTGTGAGAGAGGGAAGTGTACCCACATTAAAAACCTGCAGAAGTGGCCCCAGGTCATGCTCAGACTTTGAGCATTGGGTGCTTCCTGGGTAGGCTTTTGCCCTGTTCCTTATTTGGAGGTGCAGAAAAAGGGACTGTGGGCATGTGAATATGATAGTAATTAGGGAAGTTTGGTTTTCTTCTTTCTCCAAGCTTCCTCTGTAGTTTGGAGAGGGAGAGAAGTGAGATTATTACTGTAGTGGTCACAGCCAGAGCTTGCACTGAGCTCTGTACGCTTCATTTCGTGTTACTTGTGCTATGGCTTTTTGTCCATGGCTTCATATGGCTGACAGTATTTCTCCCTTTCCTATGGTCAACACTGTTTTGGCTTGACTCTTAATTGAATCTGCAAACTTGATGCTGTCATCATACATAGACCTGAATACAGTGGCAGGTAACAGTAGCATTCACCTCTAAACAGGGACTGAACAGCATTGTGTTTGTTAGGAAATAGGGTAGGATATGGTATGTCTTGTGTTTTATGTCTTTTCCAAACCTCAGAATGAATCAGTGGCTTGTGCTCTGAGTACCTGACTCTCAGGGTAGCTTCAGAGGTGATACCATGACTATCAACTGAAGTTGATAGTCAAAACACATTTTTCCACTGACTCTGCCGGTGTATATGCTGCATCACTATTAACAGGTGTCTGCTGATGAGTTTGAGATGTAATCTCTCAGATTCTCTTGTCATATTTTTTAAAGGCTTTGCAAGCGTGAATTTAGTATTGTTGCTAGGTTTTTACTTTAAAGTTCCCTTTTTTCCTTCTCTGCTGTTGCATATGGAATCATTATTCCAAAGGGAAGTTTGCTAATGGGATTAGTATGTTTTTGTTCCCTGTGCAGTTTTTGACATTCCTTAGGTATTTTGTCTGGTAACTCTTCCTGCTATGACTCAGGACAGGAGAATGTTTCAAGCATGTGCATGTGTACATATGTAATGAATCAGCTGGTCTAGCTTGGGGAAGGGTGAGAAAATCGGTCCTGGTTCTTCTTCTTTCTTCTCCGACTTACTTGCTGACTGTATTGCTGTGAAAGTTGGAGATCAGGTTTCCCAAGATAAACCTGCTCTTGGGCAACAAATTTAGAGTATGTCATTTTTGAAACTCATCTTACAAAAAAAATAAACACATGCCAAAGGTAGATGCAATTCTCTGTCCACTCATCTGTAAATGAAGGCTTTCCCCCCCATCTTATAATGAGTAACAGATACATTTTTTGGTATGTAAAAAATAATGCATTTAACTGTCTCATTAATCTTACTCTTTTTTCTTTGTTTGTAGGTGTGAAAGAAAATGTCAGTCAGCATGCATGAAAATCGCAAATCTAGGGCCAGTACTGGCTCCATAAACATATACTTGTTCCACAAGTCATCCTATGCTGATAGTGTCCTTACTCACCTGAACCTTCTGCGTCAGCAGCGTCTCTTTACAGATGTACTTCTCCATGCTGGGAACAGGTCATTCCCCTGCCACAGAGCTGTTCTAGCTGCTTGTAGCCGCTATTTCGAAGCAATGTTCAGTGGAGGACTGAAAGAGAGCCAGGACAGTGAAGTCAACTTTCATAATTCAATTCACCCAGAAGTGTTGGAGCTTCTTCTGGACTATGCCTATTCCTCCAGGGTTATCATCAACGAGGAGAATGCAGAGTCGCTGCTGGAGGCTGGTGACATGCTGGAGTTTCAGGACATTCGGGATGCTTGTGCAGAATTTCTAGAGAAAAACCTTCATCCCACCAACTGTCTCGGCATGCTGCTGTTGTCAGATGCTCACCAGTGCACCAAGCTGTATGAACTCTCGTGGAGGATGTGCCTTAGCAACTTCCAGAGTATCAGTAAAAGTGAAGACTTCCTCCAGCTGCCGAAAGACATGGTAGTGCAGCTCCTTTCCAGTGAAGAATTAGAAACTGAAGATGAAAGGCTGGTATATGAATCAGCTATCAGCTGGGTCAACTATGACCTGAGTAAGCGTCACTGTTACCTGCCTGAGCTATTGCAGACAGTAAGACTGGCCCTCCTGCCAGCCATATACCTTATGGAGAATGTGGCCATGGAAGAACTTATCACCAAGCAAAGGAAAAGCAAAGAGATTGTAGAAGAATCAATAAGATGCAAGTTAAAGATCCTACAGAATGATGGAGTGGTCACTAGTTTGTGTGCCAGACCCCGTAAAACTGGCCATTCGCTTTTTCTTTTGGGTGGCCAAACCTTCATGTGTGACAAGCTGTACCTGGTGGACCAAAAAGCAAAGGAGATCATTCCAAAGGCTGACATACCAAGTCCACGGAAGGAGTTCAGCGCTTGTGCCATAGGTTGCAAAGTGTACATCACTGGGGGAAGAGGGTCAGAGAACGGAGTCTCCAAAGACGTGTGGGTGTATGACACCCTTCATGAAGAGTGGTCAAAGGCTGCTCCCATGCTGGTAGCTCGGTTTGGGCATGGCTCTGCTGAACTTAAGCACTGCTTGTATGTAGTAGGAGGACACACTGCGGCAACTGGTTGCCTTCCAGCTTCCCCTTCAGTATCCCTAAAGCAAGTAGAACAATATGACCCTGTGACCAATAAATGGACCATGGTTGCCCCACTGCGAGAGGGAGTAAGCAATGCAGCTGTAGTCAGCGCAAAGCTTAAGCTGTTTGCTTTTGGAGGTACCAGTGTTAGCCATGACAAGCTGCCCAAGGTTCAGTGCTACGATCAGTGTGAAAACAGATGGACGGTACCAGCCACCTGCCCCCAGCCCTGGCGCTACACAGCTGCAGCTGTTCTGGGTAACCAGATTTTTATTATGGGTGGAGATACTGAATTCTCTGCGTGCTCCGCTTATAAATTCAACAGTGAGACATATCAATGGACTAAGGTGGGAGATGTGACAGCTAAGCGAATGAGCTGCCATGCAGTGGCGTCTGGAAACAAATTGTATGTGGTTGGAGGCTACTTTGGCATTCAGAGGTGCAAAACATTGGACTGCTATGATCCCACGTTAGACGTATGGAACAGCATAACAACAGTTCCCTATTCATTAATTCCCACGGCATTTGTCAGCACATGGAAGCACCTTCCCTCGTAATTGTGTGTATATTGCAATTACAAATTATCAGGTAAGAAATAGCACCTTTGAATTCCACTGTAATAATGTTTTCGCAAAGCTTTTCAGGAGCAGCTCTGAGGAGGGTAAGTATATTCAATCCAACTTTACAGCTGGAGCAACGGAGGCATACATTCACAGGCTGTTTAAGCCAGGCACCATGTCTGTGACAAAGCCAGGTGCTGGCAGTAGTTTGCTGTGTATCTTGCAGCCACTTCTCTTTGTGCGTGATTTAGATGTTGAAAATGTTATTTTTGCTCAGTCCTTTACTTGTGTGGAAGTGCACATAATTTGGAAATTGAATCCTGCTGTATGTTTAGATATTAAATGCATGCTAAACAAGGGTTTGGTGCAGCTTTCCTGATAGCAGAGGCCAGGTCACTCTATATCCAGTAACCGTGCTCAAAAAAGGTACTGCAAATTCTGACCTGAAGACTGATACTGAATTCACTTGAACTTCCAGGCAGACAGCATGCTTTCTCCAGGCAGACAGCCTTTAAGGAAACTTGCTGTCTTACGAAAGGGATTTTACAGGCACTTCAGACGTAATTTTCCATATCACCTAGACAGCATGGTTGCACCTGTATGGACTAAGCTTGCATTTGCTCCATTGATAAGCTTTAAAATACAGATTTTTCAAAGTAGTTATGGTCATATATGTTGGACTAGATAATAGTGTCAGGAAGACATACAATTAATATTGCTGTCTGAAATAATTACCAGCCTATAGCACACACTGTTCCAAAACAATTTAATTATACATAATGGACCAAGCTCTTACTAGGTGCAAATTCAGCATTGTGTCTTCTCACAAGCAAGTCTGAATTTGGCCTTGCTTGTTTTGGTTGTTGTGAATTTCTGTTTTTTAGGAGGAGGGGAGAAAAGCTTAATTTT
The DNA here is from genome assembly GCF_000699245.1 of Pterocles gutturalis. Taxonomy (NCBI): domain Eukaryota; kingdom Metazoa; phylum Chordata; class Aves; order Pterocliformes; family Pteroclidae; genus Pterocles; species Pterocles gutturalis. The sequence goes on along the minus strand of NW_010143682.1, from coordinate 74,192 downwards.
AAAAAAAAGCAACACTGAAAAATCTGGGTACCTACACGTATTTTTCAAATCTGTTTTTTCATGCTAACCACTAACTGTTACTTCAACTGTTACTAATTTTTCCTTATTTTTATCTTTCATAGAGTTACATCACTTAAAATAGGTCACATTTTCCAGAATTATTAATTTGTGTTATTTTGCAACAAGTCTGGCAGACTCCCCTTAGTGTTGTGTTGCTCTTTTCCCTCACTCCCACCTTGAGACTTTAGTACAGAATCATAGTTACCACCAGCCAACCAAACGAATATAGTGGCATGCTTAATCCTAAAAAACCCATGCTCTCTGAGCAGTAGTTTCTTTTTGGATTGGAACACTGTATAGTGCAACTGTGAAGGCTGGCAGATGAGAAGGAACAAGGCAAAATAGAGTTGCAGTAGTTAAACAACCTCTGCCTCTGCATCTAAATCGCCTAGAAGTCCAGACTGATAGGGGCTCTCCAGAAAAGAGAGAGAATAGATTGTGTGTAAAGACTTCCCTAGGTTCTTCTGTTTGGGACAGATAATTTTTTTTTTCTGGTGTCTTTTGCAGCTGGAGACATTTGCCTGAGTCTTGTGGTAAACATGAAACCTTTGAAGCAGAGTAGATAGAAGTATATACCTAGAAATGTAGGGTAGTTGTGAAATTCCTTTCTCTGGTACACTGAAGATTCATCTTGTGGTTGTCTTTCAGCCAACTGGGAGCTTTGAATAAAGAATATAAGGTTGAGCCTGTGCAAAACACCATGTCAGCATTGAAATCTAGTGTGAAATTGGGCTGTGTTGTGCCATCAGCTGCTCTTGTCCCAGGTAGTTGTTTGTCCTGAAGACTCTGCCCTCTCTCCTCTCCTTGCTTTGTTTTTCCCAGACTTACTCTTGGGAAAGCAGGGCAAACCCTTGAGACTTAACCAGATCCTGAATAACAGCATCCCCAACAGCCAGCAGATGGAAGCCCTGATTTCTGTGTGGTGGCTTCCTCCCTAGCTGGGAACAATGTCCTGACATCTTCAGTTAATTTCTATAATTACTGACTTTCAGCAGTTCAGTGTTATCAGAGCAGCAGTATTCAATGCCCGGACTCAGGTCTGTGCCAAGAAAAATATTGACTTATTCTTCTGAGACTGACTTAATTGTTCTGAAGTTTACAGTACATGAGAGGGAGTGTTTTATTCTGAAAAAGAGTCCTCAGAATATAACAGTGCAAAGAGCTTTCCTTTGGTCTGCAGTATCTTGTTAAAAGCCATTATTTTAGCTTCACTAATGCACAAGATAACTGGCTTAACTAACATGCAAGATAACTGGCTGAATGCAGGGGTAGACTGAAATCTCTCCAATGCTGTGTGCTCAGCCAGCAAGTAGGGTTTTTTTTTTCCTACTGACTCCTGCTGCTTTGTCAGTGGGTGGGAGGAACAAAAAGGAAATTACTTCTGATTACCCTCTGTTTTCATGGCTCTGTGTGGCCCCAGTCTGACAGCTTTTAGGAAGACTTCAGTCTGCTTTGTCCTGTTCATCAAACTTGGGGCTTTTTGATTAGGTTGAGGATTTTTATTTCCCCTCTTTTTCAGAATTGTTTATAATTTTTTTTTTTTTATTTCATCCCATGACAGGGAACATTTTGGCTTCAGTGTTGATAGTGTGTTTCAGTGGGAAGAATGGCCTGCGGTACTGAAGAATGTCTAGAAAAGACTAATCAACACTAAGTGCAGAGACCTTTTTTTAGACATAATGAAGAAAATGTGTTTCAAGCCCTCAGCTGCGAAGAGGCTTGATGCTCTGGGCTGTTATGTAGGCTGTGGTGTTTCCTGTGAATGTTCCCTGTTGTTCGTAGGCATCACAGCTTGAGAGAGATGTGGTATGTTTAAATGAACTGAGTTCACCAGAGCTCCTTTGCATTGTAAGGATGTAGGATTTGCCTCCTAAAATTCTAGCAGTGCTGTCAGAAATGACTGTGATGAGCTGATGATGGTCTGGAAGCTAGCATTGGTCCCTTTCAACCCAAAACATTCTGTGATTCTATGATTTTCATGCAGCTTCATAGTGGAAAAGCAAAGCACAATCTTGGCATCTGAAGACTGAATTTCTCATTTAGTAATCAATTTTTATAAAGGACTCTAGGCTGGAATTATGGATGCATGGTGCATTGCTGTGTGAAAAGACATGAGGCACATTTTTGCTCTAATGAATAAGATATGTTTTACGTGAGGGGATTATATGTGCCTTTCTATATTGTGAATAAATTAAATTCAGAATTCTTCATGGTGGATGGAGGCATTGGGGTGAGACACCTTCAGCTCCCCTTCTGCTTTATTCCAACCAGGTTTGCCCTGGCCTGGGGATAGAAAGAACTCTTTGCACTAAGCATTCATGTGGGCTTTTGTGGAAGAGAAGTTATGTTCACTTGAAAAAAATCCACAAAGCTTTAAGATTTTGGGGGAACATAGAAATGTTGAAGTATTCTGGATGCAGAGCCCATCACATTGAACTGTATTGGTCAAGTTTGATTTAGGTTTCAAATGACTGAATTTATAGCCAAAAAATCAACCAGACTTTCTGGGGTCAGGAGAATGGTTTGCAGAGTAAGGCTAGCAGAATAATAAAGGGAAAATCTAACCCTAAATAATTATGTTCTTGGCTGGCTTGTTGATCAGTAGTTGGCTATTGCACAGGACCACAGGGGTAGGGGTGTGGGGTAAGCCCATCAACTGGATTGTATCCTGAGTGTGGCTTTCAGGTTTTCTTTGACTTTTAACAAAAACCTTATGGTACATTGTCTCAGTAAACCCCTTCACATCTTTTCTCTCTCTTTTTTTTTTTTTTTTTCCTCTCTTCCCATGCTTTTAGTTTACTCCTTTGTTTGGAGAAGAGAATTGGAACCTCAGATCTGGAGAAACAGTTTTAATGAAGAAAAATCGTTCAGCGTTTCTTGTATTTGAAGAAAGTCATCAGCACCTTGTAAATTATCTAACCTACACATGAAGGAATGGGAGGGCAAAAAAACTCTGCAGTGCTTCAGCACGTGGTTTAAATATGAATGAACAAACCTATGATCTGGTCCTTGTGCTAGTAATTGTGGATTAATGCCAATATTAATCAGTCCTTCAAAGGAGAAAAAGAAGAGACAGAACTTCTCTGAGCTGTGCAGCACACAGCACTTGATTTCCATGGACTCTGCTGTTTGTATGTGAAATTTGAAATGGTTGTCGCCTCTCTTTGTGGTGGTTTGAAGTGCCAGAGCCAGCTGCAGGGGAAGCAGACCAGGTCTGAAACAGCAAGATGCCACTGTGAATGAAGATACAGAGGTATTGCTGCCGATGTCTGCTAACCAGAGCGTGCTTGTCTGTGGGCAGTGCCTACAGCACCTCTTAGATCCCGCATTGCATTGTCCTGTGTGCAGTGAGTGACCTTTCACTTGATAAGGAACAGCCCAGTGGTGAAATGTTTTTGCAAAGTGGGGAATGAATTACATCCCCCAAATGCTCCTTATTCCCTTTCTTCCCTGTATTTATAAATAATTCAGACTGTCCCATTCCTGTTATGTTACTTGTTGTAGAAATAGTTATTTATTTTCCAGTGCTTGCATGCTGAAACAATGCCTGCAGTTGTCTTCATGTTGCAAGGGCTTGTGTGAACTGTTGTACGTTTTGCACATTTTGTGATCGCTGACTTGCTCTGCTGCACAAAGAAAGAAAACTGTTGGGTAACAGTTGGAGGTGGGAGGGATTGGTGGCTTTCCAGTCGGAAATGGAAGGATTACAAGGCAGGATCTTAAATTACACACGTACTAAAGGAAGAAGCCATGGAGATCACTTTTGCAGGTCACCAGCTCCCTGGGTTGCATGTGGTGTGTCTTGTAGATGGTGTCCTTGCTACATTTCATTTGTTGGTCATGCCTTTCAGTTTCCAGTCTGGAAATAGCCAAAATCTCTTGCAGCTCTCTCTTTGTGCAGCTTCCAGATTGCAACACAAATACTGTGGAAGAGCTTCTGGATACCAAGCCCAGATGAAGTCATTGTCCAAAGTTATTTATTTATTTATTGGGTTGGAAGAGGGGTACCTACAGTATAGCTACATTGACCTGAATGAGTGGAATATGGTGATTCAAGAATAAAAACAAAAAACCTCAAGGTGGGTTAGTGATGAAGTTTAAAAAAAAAAAAAAAGAAGAAGAAAAAAAAGAAAAAGTTACAAAGAAGAGCAGCAATTTTGCACTGACTGGATTGTCTCATCCATGTGGATTTCAGATGATCCGAGTGGCCACGTGTCAAAGACCCAAGTGCTCTAGTGAAATTCTTATGGGGATATAAAATGAATTTCAAACCTCTTAATCTTAAACTCTGCTGCCTTTTATTTTCTATAGTCAGTTGTGTCTTTAAACACTTGGTCGCTCAGAGGCATCAGATGTGGTCCTGAGAAACAAAACTGATTTCTAAATAAATTTGTTTCTCATCAGTCTGGTCTTGAGACAGAGATGAAGCTACTCTTTTTCTTCTGGATTGCAGAAGCTTATGTTTCACAGGTCCTTTTTTTTTTGCTGGATCCTGTAATGAAGCGTGTATTGTATTGTGTTTTTTCGTAAATGTTTCTGGAGCTCAGCTTAACTGGCACATTCAGTAACATGGTTGGTGTGTGCTGCAGTATAAGTAAGCAGCTGCATGTGTGCATGCAAAACAAAAATAGTCACATTGGTGATGCTTGCCTTTCTCTGTGTGACAGTGATGTAGCTGTATTTGTGAAAGCTTTGTCATCGGAAAGTGTTTACACTGGTCACCGGAAGTTTCTCTGTGCTGCCTTACATTTGACTTGCTTTTTGGAGTAAACCCTTACATTTCAGAAATATTTGGAGTTCTGTGAATACTGAGAGAACATTGATTAATTAGCAAAGGCATTAGCAGTTTTTTTAAAGCGTGAAGCCGAACTAGATGTGAACAGTTATACTTCCTCTGGTTAAACTGATTTCTTGAAATGCTAGGTTAAAACAGTTTTTAAACCCAAAGCCTTCCCCTACCCCCAGCATTGTTTCTTTTCTCTTAGATGGCTTTTAAGTAATAGGAAAACATCTTAGATAGGGTAGGTCTCCTTTCTGTATCCCTGTACTTGCACAGATTGCCCTGTTGAAGCCAACAGCCTTGAATTGCTGTTGCCTTTCATCTTGTGGAACATTCCCAGGAGTGTGAAGGGAGCCATAAAATCAGACTTCCTGTGCTTTGCATGTCTTCTCCCCAGGCGCTAGAGACTGCATGAGGTACCAGGAAGCAAAGAACTGGGTCCCCAGGGGTCCCCTTCTTTGAATAAGGGCGTGTAGGTTCAGGACCTGTTTTCTCTGTCGAGCTGATTAGAGTCCAGACGTGAAGCTGCACTGCATCTAACTACTTAGCTTATGAAATCTGTTCTGTAGCGCAATGCAGCTTCCAAAAGTGGGATGAATTTTCTGCAGCTGTTCCCAAAGTTGTGGTCTGCTTTCAAGTCCTTGATTGATTCCTGTGTGTAGGCTGAAAGAAGCTGAAGTCAGGGTGGGCCTCTGGCTCTGCAGGGAATACGCTGGGCTCTTGCTCTTTGAATTGATGCGGGAATCCTGGCAATCTACTTGACCATTCCAGTCCTGCAAAACACCCCACACTTTGAAGCCAGTGCAGTTCACAGCAGAGTGCACACAAAAACCCTGGCGTAAGATGGGAAGGTTCCTCTTATTTTGCAGGCTTGTTGCTGTAGAAACGTATAACAAAGGACAGCCTTCCTCTTCTGGTATAATTGTGCAGCCCTTTTTCTCTAGGTCTGACACCTGTCTGAATAGGAGTGATTAGAGCAGAATAATGTTCCCTTTCCTGGTTATTGAAGATGTGGTTCATGCGCTAAAAGAAAACTGTGCAAGTGAAGAAGTAAAATTGTCTATGTTGTGTCTTTTTGTTTGCTTCTACATCTTAAGGTTTTGTAAAACTTGCGGTTTTTTTCACAATGTGAAACTGAAGGTCAATAAATTATTAGAGATTTTCTCTCCATTGAACATTTATTTCAAGTGTTCTCTCTTCCTCCCCTCCTTCACTACCCCAAAATGCTTTGAATCCCTTACAATGTCCTTTTCATGTCCTGTTAATAAAAGCACATTGACAACATACAGTTTACTGCTTTGGTTTAAGCTTCTGCTGCAGTTACACTTCCCTTCCCTTTGTTCTGCTCTGCTGCTGTTACTATGATCTCTATCTCAAAGTCCAGCAGTTAGAACTGGAGAGCCTCAAAACATTTAAGAGGAGGAAATGCAAGTTTGTTGGTGCTTGCAGTACAGTTTAGCTAGTGCCTGATACCACGATGTGGAAGTGGAATTAGGCATCTCGAATCCTTCCTAATCATTCTCGAGGCAAAAATTGCTGGCTGTGTGTAAAACATTCCAGTTGTTCTGTATAATGCACACATATAGCCAAACTCTTTGATTGTTTAAGCTTACTTTCATTTTTATGTGCATACAGGGTGGGTTTTTATTTGGGTGGCTTTTTTTTTGTTTGGCTTTTTTTTTTTTTTAATGCTACTGATTTTCTATGTTGGCCCAGCACGTCTCTGGCCTTAAGGTGTTGCTGACCACTGTCCAGGTCTAAAATGACATCATGCAGGGGCATTCATGCGCACACCCTGGAGGTTCATTTGCCCAGGTCTGCTAGGTACTGACCTGCTGTCCTGCCTAGAAGAGGATTTTACTTGGATGCGCATCCATTGCTTCAGAGCAAAGGAACAGGCCCCTTCTTCCCTCCTTGGGTGGTTTCACTACCTACCATCTCAACCCTTTACCTATACAGCTCTGAAGGAGGAAGTAAAAGAGAGGGAGGTGTCCATAGGTCACAGCACAGTGCAGTGAGAATGCTCATGGTTCAGTTGCCGTCACTGGCCTGTCCAGCGTGACTTGGATAACTGAGCAACGGGGCTCCTGGCCCTGGAAATGAAATTGTAGTGCTTGTTTAGCAGAGATACAGAAAGGCAAGGCAGTGGCAGGAAGTTAAGAATAAGTTTTCTGAAGTCTTATAATTTGCCTCTATTAAAATTCCTGCAGCTGTACCCTGAAACCCAAAAGGTTTCTTCAGGGTGTTTATTCGCCCAGAAGAGTCAGGGCCACAGTATTTAGTGACTTTCAGGCCTCAGCACCACTCAGTTAACCTGTTTGAGGTGTTTACAGCCAGTGTTGGCTTGGGGGAGTGGGACACTTCTATCGGAGAATCTTGAAATATGAAGGATATTGGAAGAAATCAGCCTTCCCACAGAACAACATAAGGTTAAAGCAGTTACAGAGCTTGTTGCAAGCTCTTTGGTGGACAGTAACCTGGGTTGGTTTTTGATTTGGATTTCACCAGGGCCTGGGATGCCTACAGCAGCACTGGGCATGAAGAGAGTGTCATTTTAGGGCGTTAGGTTACTTGTTGGAGGACTTTTATCTGGTCATGAATTCAAATGCCTTTGCTTGGCTCTGAATGTGGAAAACTTGTCGTGCTCAAGGTCTGATATTTATGGTGAGAATTTAAAATATTTAATTACATTTAGATTTTAAAAAGCTGATAATCTGTAGTCACCTGCAAGGCATTGGCTCTATTAATGGCAAGTATGAATACTAAATGCCTTGAATTATTAGAAAGGAATCGGCTCATTAACATTGAGTATGGCTGCATCAAGCATACCTGGGTGATCAGCCCCGACCTAGGAAAGTCTCAAAGCCTCTGTCTATACTAGTAAATTGAACGTGCCAGGGAACAGTCTCTGGCACTGAGGCCAGCTGGCACTAAACAGCCATGAGCTCTTTGAGCAACCCATCGTCCTGGCAAGGCAGGGTGGCTGCACGCGAGCTGCTTGGGGTGGCTGCTGGAGTGCTCTGGCTCCTGAACGCTTCCCAGGAATGCTCCAGAGGAGTGCAAGTTTGCATGGGCCAAAACCACGGTGGGGCTGCTCAAAAAATTTAGCAGAACTGATGATTGCCTTTCTGGTGCCTGGGAACATTCCTGAGTGCAGTTTAATATATTGCTGTCAGCCTTGCTGGGAAATCTGAGTAACATCATGTTTGGGTCCTGGGTAGCTGGATGGAAGTTGTCTGACCGAGCATTAGTGATCTAAATGCTGTTGAAGGTGGAGGAAGGAATGCTGTCTCTGCGTCACCCGGATCTTGGTAAGTGGAAAAGGGGTCCTGAAGAGGTAGAGACATGCTGCTTCTTCAGAGGCTGTGACACAAAGCTTTGGACGTACAGGGAGAAGAGGGCAGGAGTGCCCATGCAGGTGAAGAATGGTTGGTGTGCCGGAAGTGGTAGTGCCCTGCAGGCTTTGCAGCGGCAGCGTGGTGTCTTCTGGTTTCAAAAAAGAAAATGGAGCCGAGCTCTGTCATAAAGAGACAGCTGAAGTGTCCATGTGGGAATGCATACATATGCCCATACCTTTGGTGAGCAAATACCAAATGAGACAAAGTCTCTTTTGTTTTAATGGATCGCTAGTCCCCAGCTTTACTGGCATATCATCACTTTTGGCCCTTACTCCTCTGTAACACCTGCACAATCTACTCCTCTCCGTAGTGTGAAAGGCTGCAAACTGAAGTGGTAATCTGGTCTATCATCTGTGTATGTATATGCATATAAACCATGCATATAATATTTATGCAGAAACAAATATTATAGAAAAATTATATGTTTATTCAAATCTTTACATTTATGTGTGGGCGTGGCATGAAGCAAAGTACAAACTCCCTTAGCAGTAACATATGCACGTGTACAACAGGACCATCTGTCCTCTATGTGTATTGAATAATGGCCTGTGAATTTTAAAGTGTCACTATTAGAAAGTGTACATTTAAACATGAGAATTACCCTTAAAACTGAAAATGTATGTTAAGGCATGACTGTGAATTAAGATGTGGGGTTAAATAGGTTACAAATCTCTTTCATAATCATGTTTAGGCTGTGGCTCTGGCCTGACAGTGCTCTGACAGTCTCAAGAAACCAAATCAGACAATGTGACCTTTTTGTGTGTGTGTGTCTAGTTACCCTAGAAACCATAATCTTTATCTCAGAAGCGATGGGGAGCTGTGAAGGAGGCAATGATACTGGAATTTCTGCCAGGACCCCTCCTAATCCTACTCTTGTGTTATCAGACATTTAGTAAATTGCTTAACACTTGTGTATTCGATTAAGTTCATTAGATATTTTGTAATCACTGTGTGGAATTTGTGGGTCATAGCCTGTCCTCTCAAGCTTATGGTTGACTATGTTACTTAATTGCAATTAGATATTTGTATAAGCCAGAGTCACAAATACAAAATAAGATTTTACAGATCTGCAACTCCTTCCATGAGATTTCAAAATATCTCATGACATTTCATCCAACAACAGATTCACAAGGGAGCAAAAATATTTAGTCCCAGCCTTGGGCCAGGAAGCCGAGGCATGGGGGATTTGTTAAAGAATGCGACAGAAGTCACAGCAGAGCCTCCTCTGGTGTCTCAGCACCTTCTCCTGGAGCCACTGCATACACTCCACCAGTCAAGAAGATGTCAGTCTGCTTTGTAATCTCATTCACGTTGTTAATTGGCTTGAGAAAGGGTTAAACTATTTACAGAGATGTTTCCCAGGACTAACAGAACAAGGGGGGACTTGCCACAAGGTAAACACAAGAGACCTGGCTTTTATATAGCAGTGAGGGACAACAGTTCTTCAGGCAGACGGTTCCTCTTTAGCTAAAGACTGTTGAGAGGAAGCCGACAGGTTTGGGGAGCTGCTGGTAGCAGAGTATTTTACACAGACTCAAAATGTTATCCTGCTCCACGGCATCCCTACCAGTATGGCGAGGTCCTGAGTAAAAGAAGACACAGGTTGGACTTTCTGTCTTAAAGACAGTAGGCTTTCTTTTCCATTCCAAAAACAGAAACATGTTGTCTTACCAACACTGGAAAGAGCAGTTCAGAGCCTGGGGATTGCTGTGAAGGGACTTGGGCAATGCAGATTTTCTCCTAGGGTGAATGGCTGGCTGGAGTGTCCTGGCTCAGGGCAAGAGGAGGTCGGTGTGTTGGTGGAAGTGTCCCTGGGCACACAGGATAGTGGTCCAGCTTTCATTTCCGTGCCAGCTTAGGCCTTTCCTTCACCCCCGTCTTTGCTCTTCCATCCCCTTCCTGTGTAAACTCACTCCTCTTAGACTAGGTGCCCCAGCCCGCCATTGAATGTGGTCCAGCAGCTGCATCCCACGGCATGATAATCCTGCAGAGGATCTGCCTTTGTCTCGCTCTACCTGAATAGCAGAGCTTTAGCTCCTTTTTAACATGGCTTGCAGTTATTAGCTGTTTGGAATCCTGCTTGGCACAGGCCTGTATCTGGCTGTTTCTGGTTAACTTTGCAAAATACTCATGTCATAAGGTAAGTTCCGATGTGTTGTGTTAGCTAGTGTTTTGTTAGCTTTAAAAGCGTTAGTCATCAGTGTTGATGTACGTCCTCTTCTGTTTAGCTGAAATGTGCCTTTCAACTTTGATCCTGCAAACAGGGTTCTGGAACAGTTGGATGCAAGCAGACACTCTTGCAGGGACTGCCTCACCCTGCTCGTGGGCATCCAAACACCCTCCCTGTTGCCAGGGGTATTTTATGTCGGAATGTATTAGCTACTTTGCATTTTCAGCAAATCAGTTTGAGTTAATAGAAATAGTTCCCTTCTCCCCACCTCCCACCTCGGTGAAAATGCCACCCCTTTAGTCACAGAGTAGGTAAGCCTGTCCTGATGTTTTTTGCAGATATTTTTTTTCCAATCTCCTTGTGGTGGACATTTGGTTTACTTGCTTTTCTATACAAAAGTGGAAATTTTTTTTCAAGGTGTGACTTGGCAGTGGCCAGAAAACCTACCTGCTTATATCCTCCTGGCTGAAGCATCGCAATGAGGTGGGCAGTGCAGGATGAAGGGAGATCTACTTGGGTGAAAAGCAGCTGCTTGTGGGAGATGCTCTGGTCTACGGGGACGGCAGGGATGAAGGTGATAGCACAAGTGGTGACCATGGCAGCTTGAGAAATACGGGAGCTTCTTTCCAGTTGGTGCAGACCTAATGGAAAGCCTCTGAGATGCTGAAGGAAGAGAGTTTCCTGGGGACCCAGAGGAGATTTTGTAGGGTTTCTTCAACTCTCACAATTGTTGGACTACCAGGCAAGGCTGCAGGAAAAAACTCATATTTTTCTGTCTCACACAATTCTTCCAAGAAAACACAGTATTTGTGTCCAAGCATCTCGACTTTGTTTACCTCTCAGAGTGCATTTGGGTGTTTCTATTTTAAAGTTACTTTGTTTGATGCTATAACAAAATATTACTTTATTAATCAGAAGCTGGTGGGTATCTACAGTCCATCTTGCTTTCAGGAAAGGGTAGGTCATGCTCACCTCAACCCTCTGCCTCGTTCAGGGTTGTGTCGAGCTGCAGCTTGGCCTTACTTGCCCAGGATCACGGACGGAAAATGGGGAGAAACAGCCATGCTGTAATTGCTGTCACTGGTGGACAGATGGCTCAGAGCTGATTGCAGCCCCAGAAACTAAGGGTATGGCCCTGCATCCTGACTCTGCCCCGAAGTTCACCTTCAGATAACTGCAAATGTAGATGCCAATAAGATGAGGCATTTTTTCTCACTCCTTGCAGCTACTTCTGTCCTTGGAAAAACAAGTAATTTCTTTCTCCTGCTCTAATCCATTTCAAAGTTGCAAGAAGAGAAAATATTTATGGTTACAAAAAACCATTAAAAACTGTTACGTGGGCTTTATAAATTCAGAGGTAAACTGTCTGGCTGTTTAGACAATTGCACAGTCAAGCCCTGTAACAAGAATATTTAAATAAAAAGGTGTAAGTGTAATTTTTAACTTAGTTGGAATAGCAAACAATGGATTAGTTTTTTATTTTTTTTTTCTTTTTTTTGTTCAGATATTCTGGTTAAAAGCTGGCCTACAAAATGCCTTTAGCTTTCCCCCTGTCATCTCAGATACCACCTTACCCTGTGACCATGTCTGTGTGTGCTTAATTTCACACAGCATGAGTACTTCTATTGAGTTCAGTGGATTCATTCAGAGACCATAATGTTAGCATGCATCAGTTGCAGGACTGAGGGCCTTGGTAATAGGAAACTATTTTATGATGGAGCACTGCAGTGTACTGATATAAAGGGTTGAGGAATGGCCAAACTGTTTATTTTTTCTATGGAGGGCATCAATAAGATTGTTCGTGTGACAAACAGAGATTACCTGCTCCTAAGGGTGTTTGAACAACACATTAGACAGAAAGAAACTAAGAAGGCTTGGGAAATCCTCATACCAAATATATAAACAATATAATGTTAATAGTTTTAGATGGTAATTTTTAGAATTTATTTAGCATACTTTTCTAGTTATGCTATATTGGTTTCTATACAGGATAAAATGCAGAAACATAGTATGTCTTCAGTGAAATTTCCTGTCTCAACACTGGTGTGTGCATTAAAAATAAAAAAAAAAATATAAAATACATTCCAGCAGGTTGCCAAGAACTGTATTGGCGGAGAGGGAAATGGTATTACTTTTTCTTTTCTGAATAAATAGGAAGAGACTAGCTACTTAGTGATCTTGGCAACCCAGTCTGAGATTTCACAGTATTTGTGAAGAATTAGACACGAAATGTATTTCTTTCCATTATTATGGCCATGACAACTAGTGATCCACCCATGCTTTGGTGCTGTTGAACACCAGCAGGTTAACATGGGTTAATCACCTTATAAAATGCATCAGAGCAGTTGCAAAAAACCCTGCAGCAGGCACCTGTGGCGTAACTAATCTTTCTGAGAAGTTTCTCTTTGCTTTCCTGGATAGAAGAGGGTTTCCTTGAAGTGACCCTAAACTGAGCACTGCCTCTCCCACAGCAGCCTGTGACCGGTCTCAAAGTTACCCTGTCTGCCAGCAGCCACAGCTCCAGGAAGTGCTCTCTGTCTGCCTCATTTGTCACCTGAGCCTGCAGCAAGGGACAGAAGATCTCAACCCAGGACCTGCGCACCTGCAGGACCTGGAAAATGTGCATATAATGATTTTATAGTTTAAATGGCGCATATAGTGAGTTTATAGTTTTATTAGTATGAAGAGCTGAAAATGAGTGTCTATCCATCTCACTCAAGCATCACATAGTCACTGAATCCCATAAGGGCTTAGATTGGAAGGGTCATCTGGAGATGGAGCAGTCCAACCTCTGCCCCAGCTCCCAGCAGGGTCAGCCACAGCAGGTTGCTCAGGGTCATGTCCAGCCAGGTTTGAATATCTCCAAGGATGGAGATGATACAGCCTCTCAGGGTGACCTACACCAGTGTTTTACCACCCTCACAGTAAAACATTTTTGCTTATGTTTAAGTGGAATTTCTTATATTTCACTACTACTACCTCTTGTGCTGTCACTGGGCATTGCTCTGAAGAGTCTCCACAATCTCCCATCAAGTCATTGACTACATCTTTTCCATTCAGCTGTGTTTTAAAGACAGACAAGTGTTTCTCTCTTATAAATCATCTGCTGAAATGGCATTATAGTAAAGGATGTTGTATTGAAGCTGTTTACAATGACTGTGTATGGTTTGTATAAGGTGGTAGAGGCTAGCTATGACCCATCTAACCAAGATTTGTACTAAATTGAAATGGAATTACTTATCATAATATAGCTGCTCTAATTTAGAGCCTCTTGTGGAACAAGAGTTATCTGTTCAACTACAAACTCCATGTATTGTGTCTTCTTTAGCACTTCTGCTATATGATCCCTAAATATATTGACCATGTATATGGTCTTCAGAGGTATAGTATGCTGCAGCATCATATAGATAATATTTTCAGAGTGTAATGACATAGGGGTCAGTCTTTTTGTGATAAGGCAGACACCTAGAAATCAGTGTTATTTTATAGACATACAGGCTATGTCTTTCCAATGGACAAGGTAGATAATCCCTGGGGCAGAGCAGGGAGGGTTGGCTAGCAAATACATTAAAATACGTAGGGTTTGGAAGGAGAATATTTCTTGTTATTAGCTGGTGTCTCTTTCTGCTAGTAGCTGAGATCTTGATTCCGTATCTTTTTGGTAACGTAGTGCTCACAAAGAAATTAATAGGAAATGGATGGGATGTGTGAAACAAAGTAGGACTTACATAGACCTATAGCCATCGAAGTACAAAACCTGCTAATAGTGCATTGTTACGGCGCTGATACATTGTAGGCAGAGGAAGTGTTGCTGCAAGTTCTAAAACAGTGGTATGAGAGGTTTCATTAGGAGGAATATGTTTATTAGCAAGTGAGTAAATAGTGTATTGTGTTTGACACAGAGAGCAGAAAATATGGTTTATTTACCAGCCCAGTGTGTAGGCATTAAATGCAACTTGAAAGGTCACACTGATACATAAGAGAACAAAAGCCTAAAGAAGCCTTTTCCTTTTCTTTGGACCTCTTCATGTTTCAGAGGCAAATTTCTAGAGCAGCCTTCACAAACATCCCCCTTTTCCAAGAGGGGGAATTTTTATTTACCTGATGCCTCATGCCCTTTTTTTTTTCTAAATGCTGAAGACATGCTTGCGTGCTTTGAATAGGCTCGTCTTTTGTGTCCAGCTCATGATAGAGTATTGAATAGCCTTGGCTAAAGCATGTTTAGTACTTCTTGACTGTACCTGCTGTCAGCAAGGAGGAGTTTGGGCTGTATGTGACTGCTGCTGCAGGACGCGGCAGGGTTGTGCAGAGGGGATGCTCTGCGACTTCTGGATGTTCTGCCCTGTGAATAATGGAAGGATGAGGTTTCATAGCTTTTTGACTGTTTTGGACACCAGAAGGTGATGGGGAACTGTGATGTGCTCCAAAGGGAAGGTGGGACTTTGTTAGGCACTGCTGGGAAATGGTCTTTTGAGAAGAATTTGGGAACAAAGCAGAAAGGTTTCCCAGAGGAGAAAGAAAGGGCTGATAAAGTGGTGGGATGAGAAAGCATTTACGAAAGGTGGCCTTTGTCAGCAACTTTCACCTCTTGGTTGATGCTGGGCGTTGGAGTGACTTACACAAACAAAGCAAGCTGCATGGCATTGCACTTCGCTGATTTTAACCACAGCAGGATTTGCCTTTTGCAGGTTGTGATCAGTTTTTGATCAGTGAATTGAGACAGATCATTCCTGTTGGACAGCATGCAATGGAGAGGTAAAACATTCCATTACAAGAACAGAACCTGCTAATCAATCAATCAATCAAGTACATAAATCACTAATATTTAGGATAGTGTGAATTTGCCCTGGCAGAAAGTATGCCTAGACCTGTTGTAACAGTTAAGCACAACAGATCAGTGGTTTAATTCACTGGCAAACGTGTAGCCCACGGGTTCTAGTTTGCTCAGCCATGGGAAAAGGCCAGGTTGTCACTCCTTCTTCTCGCCAGGGGAGAAGTGATGACAGCTGAAGATTTACTTGTCTTTCACACTTCCCTGCTATGGATGAGAAAGGAGTCCAAGGGGAAGATTAAATAAGCAGAATGACTGAAAGGAGACGTGTGGGGAGGGCTGAGGAGGCTGAGGTAGAGCTTTCCGAAAGCTAACTTGTCTGGAAGAGAAAGAAACTTTTTAACAGCCACGACTATGCAAAGGACAGGGAGACATTCAATCCAGTGGAGATACAAGATGATGCCTGCTGGAAAAGCAAATGACTACGAGGTGGCAAGAGCCAGGAACAAGGCAAAGGGCCCTCTGAATACCAGGAGTGTGGTTTTGTTCTGAATTCAGCACTGTGAACACAACGAGCATAGGGAGCACCACTATACAGCTGCCCTTGTCTCTGGAGATCTTTTATGCAGCCTCTATTCCAAAATACTCAGCAAGATTCAAGCATCTGAAAAAAGACATCTGATTCAGGTACACAATGCAAGCAGCTAAGATGTTTTTGTATCAGATTTTACCCTTATTTCATGCCTATTTGCTAAGCTGTTACAGTAGTCAAAGGCTGTCTTCATAAAGCTGAATTGTGGTGTGTGACTCTTGCAGTGCATGGTGTTTTGTCAACTCACCGAGTGCCACGGGTGCCGGGCTGGAGTCTGCGTCGCTTCCCCGGCACCCCCACAGGAAGGTTAGGACTGCCTGTACAGGAGATAGGACTTCTGAGGGAAGGCATAACTGGGGTGCGCGGGATAGTAAGTTAGAACAGGGTTTTTAGGAAACTGTTACATTAACTTCATTTGAATCAAAGACGCACTAAATTGCCTTTATGGTCATGTTTCCACCGCTTTTCTAAACCAAAGCACAGCATTCTGTGTGTATATGTGCATGTATAAATACAGGTGCACATCTACAAAGCACCCCTTGCCCTCATACTCAGCTGTCCTTTGCAATACCCACATATGCTCAGCATACTGCTTGAATTCACTTAGTTTTGTGCTGATAAAGATGGTGTAAGAAGCTGTGTAGAACAGAACAGACATCTGCACTGGAACTGAATAAATCTTTCTAAACCTGGCTGGGAGGTAGAGAAGTATTGTCAAATTAAATTTTATATTATGCAGTAAACTACTGCAAACGTTCAGAATCCTACATTTATGAGGAAGAATGCTGGTGAATATTTTTACCAACAAACTGGAGAGAATTGTCAAGTCCCTACAATATACTGTGTCGAGACTGCCACTCTTTCTGTTCAGGGCCTGGACTGTCAGAAAGTTGTATGGGAGTAGATAACATTATTCTAAATCCTAGGAATTAAGTGTCATAAAGGGCCAGAGTATATTAGCTGAAGCAGTAGCAGCTTCTGCTTGGACTGTCTTGACCCGCACACAGTGCTTCTT
The DNA here is from genome assembly GCF_000699245.1 of Pterocles gutturalis. Taxonomy (NCBI): domain Eukaryota; kingdom Metazoa; phylum Chordata; class Aves; order Pterocliformes; family Pteroclidae; genus Pterocles; species Pterocles gutturalis. The sequence continues at coordinate 57,406 of NW_010143682.1, read as the reverse complement.
GTTGGCTTGGGGCAGGAAGAGGACTCATTTCTGTCTGATGGAACCACACTCCATAGACAATTCAGCACTGAATCTGCAAGAACTTACCTTAAACTGATTAGATGCATTAGCAAAATGTTTTAAGATCATGGCTTTGGAAAGTCTGATTTTGCAGTTTAGTATTAGGATCTAAGAACATCCCAAACATGCTCCTCTGTCTGAAAACCTATTTTGTGTCCACTGAAATGTATCCCAGATGGTTTCTAGTGTATTTGTTCTTGGAACAGGACCATGAGGGGAGACTCTGCTGTGCATTGGCAAAGAGGGACAGAGAGTCTTGTATACATGAGGTAATTTTACTGTGCAATCACTTCAGTACAGACAGTAGCAGGAGTATAGCCCTGTGAGCTGTAATTTGTACTGTCTTATGCTGTGATAACAAGGGGTTATAAAGGAACTTTGTGGTGTGGGACAGAAAAAAATCCTGATCCTCCAGAGCCTTAAACAGCATTCAGATTACTGGACCACCCTTACTCTAAAAACTAATGAGCAAAATGGCTAGAATGAAGCATAGGAAAGTTTGTTCAAAGTGAAATAATGTTGACATCTGAAGATCCTCAACTGGTCTGACAGTTGTACAGTTGTGCTAATATTGCAGCTGTGCTAATCTGTCCCTTACTGTCCTTCACACTCTCTCATACAGTATATCCCTTCACACCTGGATATGGTTGGGGTCCCCTGCAGTGTTGATAGTGGAGGGACCTGCTGTGCAGCTGGTGCATGGGGGAGCGCGGGTGCACCAGCACCATAGCTCATCGCCCACCCCAGCTGGGGCACAGGCTCTTGTAAGCTCAGCTGTGCCCATGAAGCTGTTAGGAGACATGCACCTTCCTTCTCACCCTCAGGTGTATCAAAGGAAACAAGACATTTCAAAACATAGGCACACATGAGCTCGTGGATAAATGTAAATCTTTGCTTTTGGTTAGAGCCTAATCAATAATTTCATCCTTGCATTCTTTTTTTTTTTTTTTTTTTTAATGTCTGTTCTGAAAGGGCTTAGGAAACAGCCTCTAATTAACCGGTAAATAGAGTCTCTTGCCATTGAGGAGGAGACTTATAACCATTCTATGATTCTATGATTCTATGATCCCTTTAATGACTGGAACTAGGTTTAATTTTGATTAAAAATATCAGTTTGCTCCCTGTCCAAGTAAAGTGAGGTGTTGGCAAAGTGTTACGAAAAGCTTTCCTTTGAATGATCCTTCCACTCCAACTGAGGCTGCTATTACATAAAGGGAGGACTTGTTTAAATCCACATATCCATGCAGTTCTGTTGTTTGAACTGGGAAGGCAGGTGAAATTGGATTCACATGATGGCTCATGATATTTAAAGTGGTCTTCTCATGGCTGATTTCTCCTTGTTACATGATTAATGCCTTGCAGTGTGTGTTTACAGTCCAACTGTACAATCTAGAAGTTGACCAAGAACCTTGTTATATTAAATGGATGCTCTGGGTCAAGGTTTATAAGTAGTTCCAAGAACTTCTTAACTGACAACATTTTTGTAGGACTCCAGATGGTGAGCTGTTTCTCTTGTCTTCCAAGTCAGCACTGAAGGCTGTCAGTGAATTGCTATTTTCCTCTCATGCTTTGCCCCCCCTGCTTAGGTGTATTAAATCATGTTAATCCTGCTTCTCCCAATGCCGCCCCTTTTGGGAACCATCTGGTTTAAATTCTGCTTACCTGCTTAGTGTGAAACAAGTCTTCTCTGCCTGACTGCATAAGGAAGTCACAAGTCATTAACAGTTTATGTTAAAATACCTGGTGGGAATATGCACTCTGCCTACAATGTTATGTTTTCCTAAGGTGGGAAAAAAAATGTTTCCAGTGCTGCAAACTAAGAATGATGATTGAGTTAGGGAGATAGGTGTCAGACTTTGCCCTGTCCCAAAACTCATTTGCAGGTGCCTGAAGAAAGTCCAAACTGGTGTAAAATACTTCCATTTGAAACATCAGATCCCCTCCAGCAGCAGCTTCCCTGGACTTGCGTGCTCTCAAAGCCATAAGCAGTTGTTAGAACAGGTTTGACCAGTTACTGCAATTCAGAAAACAGTTTAAATAGTTATATACTAGCGTTGCTGGATTAATCTGTGTGAAAATACCCCAGTTGCTCTAATCACCACCACAATGCACTAGGATGAACCTTTGCCTCTGTTTCAAGAGTTACTGAGCAGCATTGGTGCTACCTCAGCAGCAGTAGTGTCCAAATCCCCACTCTGCAAGCATGGGATTGAGAAGAGCTAGGGGAACAGGAGGAAAATGTTTAACTGGAACAGCTGTGGAAGAACACGATGAGGTCCTTGTGGCTCTTTCTTCAGGGAACTGCTCTCTCTCCTACTCTCTCTCTCTGTTGCTTCAGGGTATATGTCAGCCAGCTCTGCTTTTGGATGCAATTTGAAAACAGCTACTAAATAATGAGCTGTGGAGGAGACGTCTTTCAGCTCTTAGCAATGGCCAAGTTATGGAAGGAAAAGATGGGATCAACGGGTATTGTTGAGCATGAATGGAACAGAGCAGGGCATTCAGCAGTAAATGGTGGGAAACAACACAAACAGAAAATCCAGGCCTGCTGGCTTCATGTCATAGCTGGGATTAATGATTGCAGTATCTCTAGCTACTATTATATACAACAAAAGAAAAAAGTAATTTCTTATCTTTGTAATACCATATGTCAGGATGCCCCACCCCACACAATGAGATCTGCCTGGTGTATGAAGATGTTCCAACATGGACCAAAAGATGATTCCTACACCCCAAGCAAGATGTCTAGCATGGGAAACAAACAATGAGTGTTGTCAGATGGCAGAATGAAAGGAAACAGTAGAAAGATCAAGTTCAGATAGGTTTGGGGGCTCTGCCGTTATGCTGCTGTGGAGGAGTTATGGACATCAGGACAGGGCTATTGATTTTTACATGCTCATTCTAAGGCCTACTGCCACATTTCCATTTCTTTTATTGTCCTTAGAAGGACATGATGGCAATGTCCTATTTTCCTTCCTTCTCCAAAATCCACTCAGAACCCATGAGAGAGATTTCTGCAACAGTGTCTGTCACTGATTTTAGCTCAGATATCTCTACAACAGCTCTTGACATTTTAAAGTGTTATTCCAGGCTTCATATCACAAATGTTGATGTGAACTTTGGTTTCAAATGAATTGTGATTAAGTTTTCACTGGAGGAAGGAAAAAAAAAAAGCTAACAGCTGAAACAGATTTTCTTGGATTAAACAATAGTGGGACGATTGGTGGCTTAGGGTCAAGGCTCATAGATCTCTCGTTAGAAGTGACTGAAGGTCATTGATTCTCATATATAAGCTGAAAATGGATTTCCCAGTAGGCTAGTGTCAATATTGCAGATCTGCATGAGAGTTCTCAAACCTGTGAATAGGTGAAAATGTCACTGGAGATAACAGGTTACTCTACATCAGCAGTCGCCACAATGCCTGGTTCTGTTTCATTAGTATATTGGCTGCTAATGGCCTTTAAACATATGGAGAAAAACACAAAGACTTCCTCATCTCTTTTAAAAAAATCTCAACTATTTCAATTTTAAAAATTAGTTCTTGCTCAGCACTATCCTAATAGTCATCAGGCTGGCTAGATAAGCTATTAGTCTCTCATCTGTGTAATATGCTTTTGGCCTGAAGCAGAACTTGACTTGCTCAGTAATGTCAGAAGAACCAAACTAAAATAAACATGCACTTCTGATGTAATTTCTCCAAGGCTTTCCTTTCCGTGCAAAATATTTGAAGTCCAGCTGAAAGTTGGGGTAACTTCTTCAGGCAGTGGCTTTTGCTTTTCTGTTAGGACAAGACGATTACAGAGACTTTCACTCAAAGGGACAAGGCACTGATTCCCCTCTCATTTCTACTAGCCAGGATCAGGACTAATTCTATTGACTTCAAGGATTTAGTTGCTGTGAGGGAAGAATGTGGGTGAAAAGGTGCTCATAAAGCTGCAGCAGCATTTTGATGCCGATTAGCACTGTTAAACACTAGCAATCTGCTGTTGCCAGCGAGTGGCTTTCTAGAATTAGCCAGGGTGCTCTGAGCACAGCAATGATCAAGAGTTCACTTGTATCAGGGCCAGGCTTTTAAAGGGATATTTGATAAATGTGTACCAGAGTCTTTCCCTGCTTGTACTGTATTGACTTTTGAAAATCCACTTCTTCTGTTCTGTTTTGCCTATACATTTTTCAAGCATTGATCTTTATGGTGGAGTTTAACATTTCACTTCCTATCTCACTTCCATCCTGTCAAATACAGTTTCAAATAACTGGAGCCACTTGCCTTTCATGATCAAAGTGATAGAGAGACTTGTGTTCTCAAGCTTTCTTGGCAACATGTCAAGAACAAACCCTTCTTGTGTGTAATATATAATAATATGTTTTGTTGCATGGACTGTATCTGTTTGAAGAAAGGGTAACTGTAGATTTTCAGACAATCTTAGGAGATATAGTTTAAGGAATACAGCAAAAAATGAAATCAGACACAGAGAGACTTAGCTTTGCTGCAGGCAAACAACAGAGATTCATAGCGTGTAAGTCAGATAGGACCTTATGATCTCATTTGACTGGCTCTATATAATTTAGGCCACAGAATGTCATTTAGTGTTTCTTGCAGTGAGAATTATTTGTGCCCTTCATGAGCTTTCCCATTTTGTGATAATTGCTTAGTAATTTATTTACATTCAACGGCAAACAAATAAAATGCAGAGTAAATTTACCAGTCATTTTTCTAATTTTATATGCTATGGGGTCGGTGACCTGCAAACCCCTTCATGATCCCTGTGTTGTGAGAAGAACTCAAGGCCTGAAGTCATGGTGCCCTTTGAGTCTCAAGAAAATCTACAGGTCAATAACCTTTTATTTCTGACCTTTTAACTGGCTCTAGTGGGCCATGAAGACCTAAATGCCAGCTCTTTCAGATTCCTGGAAGCTTCAAGCCCCTTGAATCTAATTCTCTCTGAGAGTTTTGCTCTCATATATTCAGGTCACTGATATTGCAAAAGCAACTCACAGACATGTGTGAGGGGGAAGCTTTGGGGCATCCAGTGTTGTGCAGCTAGTGCTATATGATGAATTCAGGGCAGTCATGTAGTTCAGGAAGTACACTTCTGCCTGGGAGTAACTCATAGCTATGTCTCACCTAACTGCATTTCCAGGGAGAAGAGCAGGGATGCACTTTCCTTGTGTGTTTTATCTGGATGAGGCTAATCAATCTACCAGTCACAGAGGAGCTTCTCTCCTGCTCTGCTGTGTTCTCCATTATAAACATCACTACTTGTTTTTCAGTCATACTGTCTTTCCCCTTCTTTCTAAGAATGGCTTGTCTACTTATACTAAAATCAACCAGCTACTCTCCTAAGTGTTGCATTAATTTCTATTTTGCAGGCTTCCAAAAAATGTTTTAAATAGCCTCAGGGTGATTGTGAAGACAACTTCAAGACCTGTCAACTTTGAGGGATGGAGGGTGAAACTCTGTGTTCAACACCATCAGTGTGCAGCCACTCTACTGGTGGAGTGGAAGGCCACATGAAAGAATAAACACTACCCTTTTTTGGCCAAGGATATCAAGGAAGAACCCTTTTTCTTTTTTTTCTTTTTCTTTTTTTTTTTTTTTTCCACAGGAAACAGTCTTGAAATCAAGTAGGACCTATGTTCTAAGGTCTCTTCCACTCCAGCTAGCAGAATGGAAGTCAGGAGTTACTGAAAAGCCTGAAACTGGGAGCTAACGTTCACCTCTATGTGACTTGTTTCTTGTTCACTTTTTTGAACACGTGCATACAGATGCACATACACAAACATCCATAATGAATGGGGAAATGCTGTCATGCAGAGCTATATTATTTCATCCTGCTTTTTCCTCCAGCATCAGTTAAAGTAACCATTCACCTACTGTGGGGTAATTGTCTCCCTCCTGTCTCCCAGAGAAGGTAGGATCCCATGGAAATGGCAGCACCTGTCTGCACCGATTGCTCCTGGTGATCTCCCAAGCGAGAGAGTGTGGGAACGTCACACTGGACCTCCCTCAAGACCAATCCTTCCAGGCTCTGAGGCTGTCAGCTTTTCTGGCATGGCAGCTGAAGACTGCTCTGCAAAGCAGAAAGGGGCTGATGCACTTACGTGCACTCAGGTGGGTCACAGGCCCTTTCTAAGTGCCTGCAGCAGCGCTGTTGTAGAGGGAATAGCGTAGTCCAGAGTTGTGACTGGACTGTTATTTCAGAGCAAATCAGCTGCTGGCCTCCACTCCTTTGCTGGCTGCTCTAGAAGGCCTCCTTCTCTCCCAGTACAAATGTGTGTGTGACACTGCTGTCACCCTTTTATCCATGGGGGCTTTCCTTAAAATTGAGAAGTTAAATCCCATTTGCACATTTAAAAGTTGACTTCCCCCTCATCTTTTTACTTTAAGTAAGTTGGTACATGTGTTGGTCTGAGTTCTGCAAGATTAGGAAGAGTTATTTTTATGGCCTAAGGAGGCCGTGGGATTTGGTGTGTTGGGTGTTTTTCAGAACAGGTTAGACACACATCTGTCAGGAATGGTTTAGGTAGAGCTGAGCTTGCCTTGAGGCAGGGGGATGGGTAAGGTGACCCCTTGCAGTCCCTTCTAGCCCTATCTTGTGCACTCCCCTGCCTCCTTACTGGAATGCAGTCAGCGTCTAGTTTGTGCAGAGCAAGTCACATGTTCATAGCGACAGAAAAGCCTGAATTCCAGCCCCCCAGCAGCAGCCAGGCGTGCAGGTTTGGGTGCTCAGTGCCACTCTGGCAGGATGGTCATTCAGTGCGGTTACTGCCTTCAGCACAGTCATTCCTGACACTCCGAGGTAAAAAGGCAGTCGGCTTCACTAGAGCTGTTAGGAGCCTGGGGTCAGAATGATGATTCCACATACCATGAAACTGTTGGCCGTGGTTATCTGGGGACTCGCTGGTTGCAAGGTTCAAGCAGACCAAGGTCACAGTTGTGGGTTCTGGGTCGCTGGAGAATGTAGTAGAGCAATTAATTGATCTTTTCAGGTTTGGCTGTCTGGGTCACTGGAGACCAGTTGGTTTCTAGGCAGTGTTTCAGGGCCATGGGATCCTAAAACATCTTTGGCCCTTTTGTGATGGTCCATTGCACTAAAAGGCTGAAGGAGTCTTAGTTATGACAGCTCAGTCCTATCTTTTCCTCCCTGTTTTGGACTGAGGCCGTGCTGGGACAGGTTGTCATGGGCAGCAGTCTGTTCAGTGCTGTCCAGGCCTATGGTTGCTGTTCTTCAGCCAACTCCAGGATCACAGGATGACAGGACACTTGTCATCTTTATCCACCCACTCCTTATAGGTGCACAGAGCACCACATTTAGTTCTCATGAGGAACAATTCTTTTTTTTTTCATTGTTGTAACAGGAAATACTGTTGAGAGAAGCTGGATCTCTTCAAGGAAGCCACACAAGTGCCAAGGTAGGATAATCACTAGGTACCATTTTGTTTTTATTTTAATATGCCATGTTTTTTTTAAATTCAGGTGGGTATATCCTCTGTTGGCTTAGCCTGCTGGTTATACAGGAAAAGTCTAAACCAAAGCCTGCTGAAACATATAACAATCTTTCCACGAACTTTGGTGGGATGCCAGGAACATTGCTGCCTGAGACAGACTGCTGCTACATAGCAAAAAGCCGGGGCTTTATCTTCAAGGGCTCGCACACACAGTCAATGAGACTTTATTTGCATGAAAAGCTCAATGGTATCAGCAAAGTGTAACAATAGGCCTCTTCCTATCTCAGAGAAAGCTCTTACTAAGGCTGAGGTGGAAAGTTTTCTTGTCATGAGAAACATAATTGTAAAATGCTGATTTGTTGAAAAGGAAACTTTCTTGAGAAAGCTTTGTTGAAGTTATGACTGGAAAAGGTTTCTCACAGAGAACTGGGATTTAAGGAGAGGGTGACAGAGAAAAGGAGGAGGGTGAAATGGGAGAGCACATACATCTGATTCTACTGGATCAGACTAAGGATCCTATTTTCTGACAGTTCTTGGAGCTAGATGCCTATGCAAATAATTTAAGAATAAAGGATGTATGTGGTGATTCCTTTCTTTGCACACTCCCAACTGAAAGGCAAAGGGAAGAGTGAGAAGTTGAGCACATTCAAGCCAGCCGGCAACCCAGTGGTGAGGGATATTAACTGGAGGTCCCGAATCTAGCCTCAGATCAGGCATAATGAAAGCTGCAGCCTGGAATTCCCAGTAGGTGAGTGCCCTGAATAGTATCACTGTCAGTGTGTATGTGCAGCTCTAACCTTTCATCAAACATTCGTTCTGATTTAAAAATGAAAGATTTTCCAGAACTATGCAGTTTCCCAGAAAGCAGGATTTGCCTGCTGTGACCAGTTCTGGGCTTGTTCCACCACTGGTGTCACACTCTGTCTGCTAGAGTCAGAGGCACCTTTCCCACCCTGGTGGCGGGGAGCTTTGTACAGCAGAGCTGTCTCTGCCATTTCCCTCTTTGCTCTTCCCATCAGATCATCAGATAAGTTTCTTCCTCCTTGCTCTTGGGTGTGGTGGTACCATATCAAAAGAGACCATTAGCACCTTTGATACAAAGGCAGTGCAGCGGTGTGCTCTAACTGACAAAGAAAACAGTACCTATTAGGAAGGGGCAAATGTTAGGAGCAACATCTCTCACAGTCTGAGCAAATGAGTTGCATAGTTCTTTGGTAAGTGGGAATACCTGACTGGGAAATCTGGATTTCTCTTCCAAGCTCTGAGGCTGGTCGACTTCTGTTGGTACCTACCTCTCGGTGCTCGCCCACCAAACAGTCTGTTTCCCATCTCAGAGGGTCAGGGGAGACATTTAATTGACCTGGTGACCTATGCTGATGCAACAGAAAGAAACCAAAGATTTTGGAATGAAGAACTTATGTGAAATTATAGCCATACGTTTTACTTTGGTGAGCTATTTTTCTGGTATCTTTGAGTATATGTTTTCCCCATTAATATTTTTCTGCTACATTTTATGTAACTGAAGGGTGCACCAGGAAAATACATATCCCCTTTTCCATCCTAAATAGCAAATCTTTTTTTTTGCTAATTTACACCAAAATCTGACGTGTATTCAGCAGCAGAAAACCAGTTTGGAGTGCAAAACTGAAAAGTGATGTATTGCTATCATGCAAGAGCATGGATCAATATGTCTTTGATTTCTAGCTGGGTTTAGAGTGACATTTTTAAACACAATATTGATGGGCTTCCAGTTCATGTTTTGTAGTCTCCAAGTGTATTTATTTTCTGATATCAAATAATGCAATAAAAAAATATAATGGGAAAGTTTACAGCCAAAGGTATCCTTGACCTTTTTCTGCATGTTTCTCTTCTTGATAAAATACTTTTATTACCTGGGAGACTTCTACCTCACTCCAGAAATGTAATACTCAAGTTTAACATAAAGTGGCAGGCAAAGCGTTACGAGGCAAACACAGGCTCAGCAATACAAGAAAAAGCATGAAATGCATGTTCTTGTGTGAGAGAACTTATGTGTGATATACGTGTTCACACTGCATGGATGACTTGTTAGAGCGTTGCAGACCTGGAAAGAGCAGTGGGGTATGGAACTTTGGTGATTTAATATGACAAGGTTAGGAATTTAACCCCAAGATAAGTTCCACAAATTATATTTGCCAAATTGGGTCCAAAAGAGAGTGGGAATAGAATATGCATGAGAAGGCGTGATGTGGGATAGGCGAAACGAAATTACTTGCTAAGGGTTCTGAGCCATGGTTCCTGTCTGCTTTGGTTGTAATGCTAAGCAGATTACCGTAGCCCTCTCCAGCCACCCTCTTGCCAAATGGTACCACTTTGCACAACCCTGCCTACTAATTTAAACTACTGTCCACTTGTGTTCAAGCTGTTGGGCAATCCATGTGATCTTCTGCCTCTTCTAAAGTGATAACTTTTGAGTGAGAGCTCACAGAAAGTAGGGGCTTTAACCCATCTCAACTCCTGCAATTGAAACCAGCAGGAAGTGCAAGTAAAAGCTCAACACCCTCAGGCTGCCAAAAACCACAAAGTACCCCTTTTTAATCAAAAAGATAAATAGAATTCTATAATTTTCCTCATGGCTTAATCAACATCGGCATACTGGAGCGCAACATACTTCTGAACTGTCTATTTTATTCTCCACGGGTAAACTTGAGAAGCTCCAAACCAAATCACTTACTTGCAGACTCTTGTGCAAGATTTGTACTATAGAGTCACCAGGAGTGACTTTGAATGACAAAATATTTCTGTTGTTCTTGTAAAAAGCCAGTATGTTATATAGCCTGCCCTTTCTTCCAAATCACCTGGTATAGTTTAGTATGCCACCCTGTAAATTTAATTTTAGTGACAAAGATAGTACCTTGTCATTATCTGTGGAATGCAAGAAGCGCAATGACTAATCCTGTAGTCAGTCATTCTTCTACAAATTCTTCAAACCTGTAACAATTTCCCATTATGTCATTCTTACTAAGACAGATGTGGCTGAGAGATAAGCCTTGGGTGCAGAAGAATCTTAAAGGCACAGAGTAACCTATAGACAGTGCCTCTTACTCGTAGTTTTTCTGATTTATAATAATGGATCTTATGCATTAGATCCCATATCCTTAAGTCATGAGGAATGAAAGAAATGAAAATGTCATTTGTTTCATATGCTGGTGAGTTATGCACTTTTAAGAGGGTTCTGCTGCTCACAGAAACAAGTTTTCTTTGACAGATTGCTCTGCTACTGTATTTGATTTCAATTTCCCACCGAATAGCACCAGGTGAAATCTGTTATGCTTTAAGTTGTAATATGACTTTCTCTAGCACTATCCTTATATCAATCATCTCAAGCCTTTTTTTCAGCTAGATGCTTAACAATGAAATTAATACAGGACCCATATTTCAATCAGTTACAGGCCAAACTCTGGGCAAGTACCCTTTCACCCTTTGTGAGCACCAACAAAGAGAAATTGGAGAATAAGAATTAAAACAATTTCAGCATAGGGACCCAACTTTTCTGTGTATCACTGACATATGCTGCTTGCCCACAATGAGATACTTTGTGAGGCATCTGACTTCATTTACCTCATTCCAGCTGAGATAATCCTGCCTTCAAAATAGAAACCTACTGTCTGGAGGAACTTGTAGATTGCTGGACTTTTTGTTTGTTCTCTTCAGATCTGTTTGTACATAATTTTGGGGAAAGTTCAGGTAAGTTTTTACTAGTAGAAAGCAGCAGGAAAACTTCTCCATTTAGGAGAACCCAGCCTGCTGACTGGTGAAGAGTCTTGTCTTCTTGCAGTTCCAGGAATGCAGAAGTGAGTGATCATACGAGGCAGGGATTGTTCTTGGCTGCTGACTTTGTTCACAGCGGGAAATGGATAGGGGGGAGATGCGAGGTGAATGTAGCAGGGTCGTCCCTGCAGATTTCCTTAATGCATGATGGGAACAAAACCTAAGGGAGATGCATAAACCTGTTGTCTTCAGCTGACACAATGTGAAAGGGTCAATCAAAAGCACAAAGCTAATGGGATGATATTTTCCTAGGTTTGGATAGACTCTAATTGATGCAGATCACCAGAATAATCCTCGTGAGGAACATCCCGCAACTGACACGGTTGCTCTGTGCTTGTCCTATGAGTTCTAGTGACCCATGGTGTGTCTGGACTGGGCTTCCCTCCCTTTCCTGGGCTACACAGGAAGTCTCTCTTGCTCATATTAGTGGATATCTGGCTTCCGCGAGAGAAGGAAATCTCTCTTAATGTGAGTATACGAATGCAGAAAAGGGCACTAGAGAGAGGGTTTTCTCGCATGCGGAGTCAATATTATTGCAGTTCAGCTAGTCAGAGGGGAATTAGAAATTTCATTTAACAGTATTGAGTCTTCCAAAATTTGCCCCAAATTCAGTTCACAAGCCTACTGAAGCAAACGTTTAAACATCTCTTGCCATTTGGTTATAATCCCATTGAAGATATTTTCCTGTGGTGGAATACTTTGTTCATTATTTCAAAGTGTCTTAAAATAGCTAAGGTAGAACAAAAGAGTTTCAATGTCTTTTTTTAAAGGCATTTTTCTCCCCACTTTCCCTCACCTTTTACCTATGACACACTTTGCAATTTTTTATCTATGGAATATTGTAAAGCTGCCACTGGGATCTTTTAAAATGTTTCCTGCAAGTGGCTTATCTGCTCAGCAGTCATTACCTCCAGACATGTTTCTTTTTCTATACTGTTTCCATTACCATATATTTTTATTTTACTGTATCTTGCCCCTTCAGTGTTAGTACAAGAATTACTTACTTTGGAAAGGACTCCTGGCTATCTGTTAATTCAGAGTGAGTTGATGTAAAACTTATGTTCTGAAAGTCCTTTGTTCCTCTTCTGGCCCTGTCACTTCATTGTCCATTGAGTGAGACTATTTCCCTAATATTTGTTTTATCCACACAATTGCTTCCCCTGAAACTTTATTGGAAAAATTTGTTCTGTCTAGATTGTCTTCTACTATGTTTTATCATTAATATGTAAATACATTCCTTTCTTGTATTGATCTAGTGAATGCCTTGTTGTCTTGAGATACTCTTTTTCTTGTTTGTGCAGTTCGGTGTGTAAGCAGGCAGACTCATGCATTAAACCTTAATAATCTTGGTTCTGCAATGGGCTAATTGAGAGACAATTGTTGGTAACAATTGTGCTCTGGCATTTATATCACTGTCTATCGAAGGTGCTAACTCAGCTCCTTCTGATGTCGAAGAAATCTGTTGCAATGTTCCCATCAATTCCTGCCACAACAGTGGAATCTTACATATAGGAGTGGCATTTTTTACACAGTGGAGAGGTTTTGGGGTTTTGTTTGGTTTGTTTTTTTCCAACGCAGCTTTTTTGTATTTATAACTCATGTATTACCTGCCAGTAAACATGTGACTCAGCAGGATTATGGGTTATGCAAGTAAAAGAAAGGGAAGTTTACACCTAATGATAATAATGATAATATACAATTCTTTTATTTAATCAATGTAAATTTTGTGATGCAGGGGTTATGTGCACAAAAAAACACTATTACTTTGAGGGTTATTTGGTCTAAAATGCTGTTCTATTTAATTCTGTTCTGTCTTTAGCTTGACTGTCCTACAAATTTTAGGACACATAACTTTTGATCAACAGAATCTGAAGAAGAGAAAACTGGTTTTGATGACTGGGTTACACCCTGGCTCCATTAGAATCAATAGGAGTTTTGCTGCTGATTCCCAGGACCTGAGATACCTACTTAGGAGTTAATTCACCTGATAAAAATACAGCTCTTCTCTTATACCATTTCTGCCTAAAGAAAGACTAGAAATGTTTAATTCTCTTCCTAAATATTTTGCTTTCTCTGGTAATCAGATCAGGAGATCACAGTACCTATGAAGCAACACTAATTCATGTGGACTTTGCAATCCCCAGAGTCCCTTCCTGGCCCATGTTCTTAACTTACATCCTTTGCTCTCCTGGAAAACATGAAGCTACCTTGAGACAACCAGAGTACCTTACCCAGGACTAGGAGAACAAATGGATGTGGTCAGAGGTAGCTCATTGCATGGCTGCACTTAAGTTGAACCGTTTGTACCCCTCAACTGTTTTTTTCTTTAGCAGTGGTCATGACCGTTATAGATAGGAAAGGGTTAGGGGGAAGCTGGAGCAGAAGCACTTATATGGTACTTCCCTATTTCTGTGCTGCAGCCCTAGGCCTGAAGATAAGCACAGGCACTGTCTCGTCTGAGACTGCTATTGGTATTCCACATGCTCTGCACTGTTGGTTAATGCAAGTGTAGTAAATTTTATGTGTTTGGGAGGTGGGGTTCCTGTGCATGCCCAAATGCACTGCGTAACACATCTACTAGAAGCCCAGTGCCTTCTGGATGTACTGCGTAGTCTATTTACACAAACTGAAGGTTCAAATGGACTTTCATGTGGTGCTTTGGGCTGTTGGCTGAGTAAGACCTGCTGTTCTGGTGGGGCTGAGGAACATGCAGGGGTTCTGGTCAGAGGCACTGTACCCGGTTTTCAGGCTGGTTTAGGTTGCCATTAGCCAATTCTGAATTAATCTGGTGATAGCACCTGAATGGGTTTTGTTGTGTTGGTACAATTTCTTTGTACAGAACATAGGTGGTGTATCACCAGAGTGGGACTTTGCAGTACAGCTTGAAGGTAGATGTAAAAGCCCTTTGTTTCGAAAAGTCAGTGTTCAAACTACATGCTTGGCAGCTTTAGTCTGGAAAAAGCTCCATAATCTCCCCTTTATCAAACAGATTTCTGAAGAACTGATCTGATATGAGGCCTCTAGCAGTAGTTAAACTGATTATTCTGTGATGTCCTACATGTTTGTGTAGCTGTGCTGGCTCATGTTATGGATACGGGAGGGTTGATAATTACCAAGAGGGCAGATAAAAAAAAACTTTCATATCTGAGGATGTCGTTCCATATGTTTTCTTCAACAACAAAGTCAGCCTGAGAAATCTCTCTTCCTCCTCAGCCATTCATTCATTCATTCATTCTTTCCAGCCCTCCTCTGTAGTCACCACCCTTTCACTTGTGCTGATAGAACTGCTCATGGGATATGCTGCAAACAGGTTGCAGACAGGAGTGCATGGCACAACTGAGGGTATGCAAGGCTGTGGCATATCAGAGAAGTGGGCAGCTCGTGGGAGGGACAAACAAGAACTTCTAAATCAGCTTTGCCAAGAAGAAAATATGTAACTCTGTGCCTGGCAAGATCATGGGGCAGATCCTCCTGAAGGCTCTACTAAGGCATGTGGAAAATGAAGGAGAGGTGATTGGTAACTAGCATGGCTTCACCAAGGGCAAATCGTGCCTGGCAAAACTGGTGGCCTTTTATGATGCAGTTATGGCATCAGGGGACAGAAGAAAAGCAACTGACGTCATCTACCTGGACTTCTGTAAAGCGTTTAACACTGTCCTGCACAACATGCTGGTGGCCAAATTGGAAAAATATGGATTTGATGGATGGACCACCCGCTGGATAGGGAATTGGCTGCATGGTTGCACTCAGAGTGTTATGGTCAATGGCTCAATGTCTGAATGGAGACCAGAGGCAAATGGCATTCCGCAGTGATCAGTACTAGGACCGGTGCTATTTAACATCTTTGCCAGTGACATGGACAGTGGGATCAAGTGCACCGTCAGCAAGTTTGCTGACGACACCAAGCTGTGTGGTGCAGTCGACGTGTTGGAGGGAAGGGATGCCATCCAGAGGGACCTGGACAGGCTTGTGAGGTGGGCCCAGGCAAACCTCATGAAAATTAACAAGGCCAAGTGCAAGGTCTTGCACATGGGTCGAGGCAATCCCAAGCACAGGCTGGACAGAGAATGGCTTGAGTGCAGCCCTGAGGAGAAGGACTTTGGGGTGTCAGTAGAAGAAAAACTGAACATGAGCCAGCAGTGTGTGCTCATGGCCCCCAAAGCCAACCAGATCCTGAGCTGCATCAAGAGTAGCATGGCCAGCAGGTCGAGGGAGGTGATTCTGCCCCTCTACTCTCATGAGACCCCATCTGGAGTACTGCGTCCAGTTCTGGGCCCCCCAGTGTAAGAAGGATGTTGAGCTTTCAGAGGAGGTCTAGAGGAGGGCCACAAAGTTGATCAGAGGGCTGGAGCACTGCTCCTATGAGGACAGGCTGAGAGAGTTGGGGTCTGCAGTATATGAGAGAGACATTTTGAACGAACAAGAGAAATATGGACTTGGAGAAGATGGCAAGGCAGAACACTGACTAGTTATCTGTTTGCTTGGCACGGCTAGGGCTTGGGATTTATGTGAAAAAAAAATAGTATTTTGGAGGAATTTGATTGACTAGAAAGCCATGTCTGGTGTGTTGCCTATACATAGAGAGCATGGCAGAAGGACTGAGAGGAGTCAGTTAATTGCCATGACTGGACGGATAAGAAAGCTGTTGCGGTCAATCAGGCAGCATTAATTAGTCCAAATGGGACTTGCTGTATGACAGATGCTGTACTGAAGACCATCATGATCCTGAAATATTTGGATGGTAAGATGCAAGATCCAGTGCAAATGTGATGGGCCACAGAGAGCCTTGAAGACAGAAAGTTTAAAGAGAACTGTGCACCTACGGCTGTCCCAGTAACAGAGTGTTTACCCTAATGAATTCACTTTAAATGCCTCCTCTTCAGAGAGTTCATATGGAAACCTCTGAGGTGTGAGTGCTTGCCTCTCAGACTAGCTCTTAGAAGCATATTGGGCAATAGCCTCTCCAGATTACTCAGAGTTTGGCAGGTAAAGTTTTTCTCATGGGTACCTGAGCTATTTTTAGATAATGCATCTGGCACCTTTCTAAAGGCCCGATAATGAGTTAGGAATGCTCATCTCAAGTATGTGTATTTGTTCCTTCTTCAAGGCAAGCAAAACTGTCAGGAATCAACAGAGAGACTTATGAGCCTTGCTGGCAGTGGTGGGTTTCCCCAGCATTGTTCTCAGCAGGGACAGTGTAGGAAGGGACAGGCTCCCCGCTGTGTGAGCCCTGAGGAGAAGACTTTGCAGGTAGTGACTATGGGAACCAGTTCTTTAGTACTTGCCTGTCAATAAAATATTCAATATCCCCTCTGGAATGTGCTTGCAGACCATTCCTGCGGATTTAAAAGTGCGTAAGACGATAACATGAAGTAAAAAAGCCACCTAATTTTGGCAGGGGCAGCATGAATTCACCTCTGGGAAGATGGCAGAGTTCCCTACGTGCTTTGTGGAAAGTTTTGAATCAAGACTTCTTGTCAAGAGTTGGAAAAAGGGCTCACTCCCCATTCTCATTGAATAGCCTTTCTTCCCGGTAAGCAGTTCACTGAAAGGAAGAATAAACCCACAAATTACAGTCAAGCGTACCATAGCAAAGCTTCTCCTTTCTAATTTCAGTCCTCATATGTTTGTAAACTGAGTGTCTGGTAAGACATTGTTAACTAAACTATTTTGATGACTGTGATCGTGAGCAGGAAATCAGGATCTCACTGTGTTTGATGCTGTACAAGAACAGGATTAAAAGGCACTTCCTGTCCCCAAAAAACATGTGCACTCTGGGTGTTAGCCAGCAAAGGTGTATAGATGAAAAAATGAGCACCATGGAGATCTTGTGGAAGGACACTCAGAATGCAAGACAGGGGACCTGGCTCCTCTGCATCCTAATAATCAAGTTGAGATTTTTGTTTGCATCTTGTCAAGGAAGACTTCTCCGAAAAGAAGGAGCAGCTTTGTGGCTGCACATGGGGCAACTTCCAAGAGCAAGGGCACCAGAGGAGAGCAGGGAGGTGGTTATAAGGCTGCAGTCAGGTTATAAGGATGCTGCAGGGAGGTAACACAATGGGAGAAGGAGGCCGGTGCCCATTCTGTTCTTTGGGATCTGATCCCACTTTCACGCAAACAGCTGGCAAAACTCCTAGTGAGCTGAACACGACCCTACAGGAGCAGCAGAGACCTGGGGACCAGATGCCCTCCATGAAGCCATTTGTTGGACCCTCCAGACATCTGGTAGGCACCGTGTCACACTGGCTGCCTGAGAGGCAGCAGCTGGCAGGCTTGTTGGTGCACACCTTGTTCCCATTCATGAGTTCCTGGGTGGTCGGGCCTATTGCCACATGCATACCAGCTAGTGTGCTTTATCAGAAATGCTGAATTCCCATGCTGGCAGCTACAAGTACCAGGACACCTGAAAGGAGAGAGCTTGTCCTTACAGATTTTCAGTTGCAGATAAAACAGATTTCTCTGCATATCTCCCTGAAAATCTGATAAATATTTTCTAATATTTACTAATTTTAATTATGTTAGTACTTTTTGAGGAAGCGTAGCTTGAGAGACCGAGTTGCTTCTTCAGCTGAGAAATGGAACAGTGACTAGAAGATCACTGAGGAATAGTTTCCTGAGATATCTGCCATGCCTGTCACTGTGGTGTCTAAGTGACATGTAGTACAACAGCACTGCAAGGAATTTGAAATCATTGCCACTGCCTTTGTATCTGGTTATGCCTTGGTTTACTACTGACTTTGATCAAGAGTTTTGTTCTGGATTGACTTAGAAGATGAGACATCAGTAATTAAAACTATGGTTTGGAAAAATGTTTTTCTACAAAGAAGCATCAGTGCTGGTTAAGACTGAAAGTGCTGCAGAGAAGGGTGAGAATAGGGTCTGATTCAAGTGTGCGTTTGATGCTGAACAGACCCCACACAAGGATTGTTTTCCCACAACCTTTGTGAATGACACTAAACTATTGCTTACTCTCTCTGAGTCTTAGTTTCCTGCCTCAAATTCCTACCTTTGTACATGTCCTAGGATGATGAACCTACCAAAGGCTGTGAAGTTCTTCACTACATGACAGGCAGACAAAAAACATATGACTCCCTTAGATTATTTTTTACGAAGTAGAGTAAAATCAAGCAAAGAAGCTGAGGATGGAGCATTGCTACTAGAAGCCCTGTTCTTCAGCAAAGAAAACCCCTTGGTCCCGAGCCCCAGACATGACTGAAATTCTCTGCTAACTTTGACTTCATCAGAGTTATAACAGCAGAAAACTTGTCTCAGTCTGTTCCACTCTACTCCAGGTAATCATGTAATTTTAATCCCCCTCCTTGCATGTTCATGCTGTAATATGAGCTGCGGGTTTCAAGCACGTACCGTGAAGTGCACAGGTGAGAAAAAAATGCTATGACTAACTTTTTGCAGACACTTAACTTGCAAGGGGATGTTTATGTAAGATAGAGCAGAGACCTGTTCTCCTCAGCTAAGAACTGCACTTTGAAATCAAAGGTGTTAAACTTTGGCTTGTCATTTGTCATAGAAAGATTTTTACTCTCTTTTAAACACCCAGACTCATTGCTAAACCTACATAATCCTGAAATGTAACTTTTAAGTGTGATCTATGATTATAATTAGATTTCTTGTATCAAGTTGCTGTTGTAAAACCCCTTGTTTTCCTAGGAAGGTGGGGCTGTAAATATCCTGGGAACAGGAGAGCTGGGATGACATTGCATAGCTTGTTCTGAAAGCTTTTTCATTTCAAAGCCAATTACAAGAAATAACACCCCCCCCCCAAAAAAAAAAAAAAAAAACAAACCAAACAAAAAAACCAACCAAACACTGAAACAAAAAAACCAACAACTGTCAACAAAATCCCATATAATCCCATATAATGTTTAGTTACCTAATGGCAGTAGATAAAAAAACAAGAAAAGCTGAGCACAAAAGAGGCTGTAGGAGCCAGAAAAAGAAGGCACAGATTCAAGTTTTAACTGTGAGAACAAAAACATTTTCAGAGTGACTGTCAGCTTCCCCAGATGTGAAATGCATAAGCTCTAAATTGTAACATCGCTGGGAAATCAGATGGATCTTTTGCCCCTTCCCGTCTCTCACAGGGGGCATTGTGATGAAATGAGAATACTGCAGATATTTTGCAAAATAAATTTCTCAATGCCTCAGATCATGGCTTGCAGCTGCCAAATGTCTGGATTGTGTTCAGGAGATTGTAGGAAGTCATGCAAAACAAAGGTGAAAAAGAAAAACAAATGTTTTTCTAACATAAACCTTCATAGTAGAGTTTTAATTTCAGGGCTGCTATCTTGCTATAACCCTGGGATAGGAGCTTGCAATTGAGCGTGCATTCATGTGTGTAGCAACTCACTAAAGCCTTTACTGATTGATAGAAAAGCATCACAAAGTGCTCCTGGTTTGGATATGTAGAGCATCAGGGGAGTGAGCTCCTTGCTTGTGGCTGAGCAAGAAGCAGCGTTGCCTTTCCCCCAGCCTGGATCCTGTACATAGGTCACCCTAATCCCATCAAGCTTGCTGGACACTGCTTCCTCTCTCATAACCAATATTCCCTTTCTGCATTCCCATGGTTATGAGGCAGTCTGAAGTGGGTCATCGTAATATAACTTTGTCTCTCATCAGCAGGCTTAGAGGCATTTTGCATGCAGGAGAGCACTGGGGAGGCATTGTGTACAATGAACTGTCTACAGACATAATTTGGGGAATACAGATCTATCTTGCTTCTCTAGGGGAGAGACAGGAAGGGCAGACCTTGGCTGGTGGAAGAAGGGCCATTCTTGGGGAGGGAGGCCCCTCCAGGCGGGGCTGGCAGGGAGGACAGGCTCTCTGTGGGGAGGCTGCATGGGTCTTCAAGAGCTGTCTTTTGCAGGGACCTACGTTGACAGAGACTGTGCTGCAGTAAATCTACACCCCTGTTCACTGAGAGGAACTGGGAGTTCAGTCAGGGTTCAAGAATTGTCCTCAGTCATCTGAGGCTCTCAGGGTGTTTTCTTTTTGAAGTGTTTGACTCTGAAGTGCTGTAATCACAGGAAGAGGACAACAGGAAACCCCACCTCGGGAGAGCGGGTCAGTGGGAAGGGCTGGCCTAGAGAAGTAAACAAAAATATTTTAATTGCCTGTGAGAATTCCAAATGGAAAAGTGGGAGGGAGAGCTGGCAGCTTGCTCATCATTCAGACTGCTGAAATGTCCCTAGGAGGTCTGAAGAGCACGGTGGGATGTTGGTGTCCTGTGCCATTGCCATGTTTATCTTCTGAGGAATCTTTTGTTGAACAGCTGACTCCTCTGCACTCCAGGAACATGCAAGCTAGGCACTGAAATTACAGTTCTGTCTGGTCCTTTTGTCAGTGCAATGAGAAACAGCCCCAGGGCCTGACAAAATCAGTTGCAGTGTCTTCACTCAAATCCTCAAATGTGTCACTTTTTTTTTTTTTTTTATTGAGAGAGAGG
Organism: Pterocles gutturalis; assembly: GCF_000699245.1. NCBI lineage: Eukaryota > Metazoa > Chordata > Aves > Pterocliformes > Pteroclidae > Pterocles > Pterocles gutturalis. The sequence goes on along the minus strand of NW_010143682.1, from coordinate 36,624 downwards.
GATGCAGTGTATCTGACTGTGACTAGAATTCAGTGCTTATGTTAAAAGTAAGGACCCTGTTTTTTCAAGACAAAAAGCAAACAAGCCTAATTTTCCATTGGGTCATGCCATAGACGTGTTTGCACACTGAGTGCTTAAAAGCACACCATGTTCTGCATAGACAAATAAAATATACGGCCCCGCCTCAAGGAGTAGGGACTGTGGTCTGGTTTTCTGCTAGGAAGGTGTTTTCTGTAAGGGCTTTGTTATAAAAACAACCCTTTTAACAATAAAAAAGCTCCCCAAAACACAACAGTGCAGTCCAGAATGATGAGCCCTTTTCATTAGTTTGAGCTATTTAAGCTTAAGCATTTTTTCTTTGGTTTAAATGTCTTGGACTGCTGAGCAGGAGATGGATCCAAAAATGAAATGCTATAATGCTCCTCCCCAGCTCTATGAAATCTTTGCAGGGCCAAAGGTTTGAGTGAATGTATTATACGAAGAAACAGCTTTCATCTCGTACTGAGGCTCTATTGTGCTTCAGAAAGAGTTTTGGAGTCATCTAGATTTTTACTTCTTATCCATGAGTACACAGCCTCAGATGGCTCGTTGTGAAGCTAGCAGTCTGTAATCACATCAGGTCAGGCCAGAACTGCTCCTCTGACATAGAGAGATATTTGTTTTTTCCCTAAATCGAAACATGAGCTGAAAAACTAGAAGCCTGCCTAAAGGGTTATCAGATCTAATGCACTTTTACTGGGATGAGGAGGAAATACAGTGGTGGTAAACAAATATAAGAACCTATTGTGACTGTGGCTTAGAATCACCAGGAGACCAATTAACACCTTTTTGTTAGGATTAACCATTATGATGTTTGCAGCAAGAGCCTTAAATTGGTACTTTCTTGTAGTTCAAAGTGTGACTACATTGCAGTTACAAGGGAAGTGGAGATCAAAGCTCTCAGAACAAATAATTACATGAAGGTAAATTCATCTGATGTAGGAAGCAAGCAGAAGCCTCCAAAGAATAGCAAACAGTCTGGCAGGGAGCAGCCTGTAGGAGTGTGAGCAACACAAAAGGCAGGCTTTCAAAGGGAGAAACGCCTCTCCTTAAAATGATGGAGTGAATCGGCCACTCTGAAACCATTGCGTTATACAGGGCTGCTCTTTGCTGTGTCAGCAGCTCCATTATGAAGCTTCTATTTTCTGAGGTTCATCACTCAGCTGAACCGGTGCTAATATGTAGAAATAGCATAGAAAGCCTGTGTGGGGTCTCTGTGCTCTGGTCTCTGGGAATTTTAAAGGTAATTAAGGAAGAAAAAGCCCATTGTGCTATATTTGTTGACTGTATTATTTTCTCGGTGTTGGTCCTATGCCCAGGAGAGGGGGTTGGAGGGTGGGAATAATGGAATTCCCCTCATTGCCTCCATGTTCCTCTTGAGGCCCTTCAGTGGTAGTTTGGCAATGAGAAACTTGTATTTAAATAAATAACTCTGGATTTAATTGAGGTCTCAGCTTTGATGTAGTGTGCGCTTAGATGATATTGTCTCTGATTTAGACTGTGAGCCTGAAGTAGAGGGGACTTTCTTTTTCTTACCTAAAATACAAAAAAAAAGGCTCCAGGCCATGAGTAAAGGGTTACAGTGTTTTTCTGGATTTCTGAATGAACCACTGTTTTATTTATTTCTTTATTTTTGCTGAAAATCACCATGAAAAGGGTAAATGACAGCCAAAGAGGCCATAAGTTTGCATTGCTTCAAAGCATAACATGTTAGGAAAAAAAATATCCCAACCAAACAAAACAGAAGCAAAATTTAAAAAAAAATCTCGAATTTTCCATTTTGTCACTTTCAAAGCTTAATATTTATTTGTTATTTATTCTTTTCCCAGCTTGAAAGGTGCCAAAATGTACCTTTAAAAGTTTAAAGTGAAAGAAAATGCATAGTGGAAACAAACAAACAAGCAAACAAAAGTGTCCTGTTTTGGTTGGCATATGAATGAAAATAATACAGCACAAATGTACCTGTCCTGAAAATGAAATAAATTACTAAGGTCCTTCTAAATGACACTGTAATTGCTCTCCTTCTAATTAGAAGCTGGGAACATTTAATTCCATAAGCAGCCTCCTCCTTATTCTCCTAGGTTATAAAAGATGTATTTCTTCAAAGACTGGGCGTCATGGAATAATAAGCTAACACTTCAGTATGGGGTTGACTCACCTGTTTTCTCTCAGCTTTTGCTCAGCTGACCACCTGTAGTCCTGTCAGCCACCTGAGGCAGATAAAATATTTGTCATACAATTAAATATTTGTTGTGTCCTGAGGGCATTCTGGGTGAGATCTGTACTGGGTTAGGAGAAGGTGTGTTTTAGCTGAACTGGTCCAAAAAGCTGCAGTGACAGCCTGAGCACAGCTTAATTCAGCCTCTTTTCAATTTAACTTAAACTGACAGGAATTAGTATAAATACAATGACGTACAGTGTGTTTTTGATGACAAGAGGTTCAAAGCCATTTAGTTAACCTAGTTTAAATAAGATACTAGTTATGGTACTGCAACTCTTTTCCCCCAACATGCTAGTTAAAGGAAAAGGATTTAAGCCAAAATATTTTTCCTCCCTTCTCAAGGGCAATGCAGGGATCAGCTGCTGCCACCTTGATCTAGAAGCGAGTACCAGAGCCCACAGATTTTAAACATATAACATTCATAAGGGAACAAGAAAATCTGTTTCTACAAAACCAAAAATATTTCTAGGTAAATTCCTCTCCCTCCCCCCTCATCCCTGCCTAGTTTGTCTTTTTGCCTGCTGGGAAAATCTACTACAATATTGACTGTCAAGTCAGCCTTCATCACAGTAATTTAACTTCTAGAATGAAATTAACATTTTCCAGGCCGTTCACCCTTTTTCTGCCTCCTTGAGCTACCAGCAGGCTGCCGGGGCCGTGGCAGGGCCGGGGGGTGCCCCTAGCAGGCCAGGGACAGGCTTCCCAAGCCGATGGGGATGCACAGGGCTGCTGCTGAGCAGAAGAGCTGGGCTCCAGCGTGAGGGATGGTACGTGCCTCCATCCCTCCTGCTAGGGAAGAATGGGGGGTTTGTCCCTTGTGCAGCAGCAGGGTGTCTAAAGGAGTGTGTGAGTGCTGCAGGTCAGCCCCGGCAGCCCCTCTGCCCTGGTAAAGCCCCTTCTCCGTCGGGCATGCTGGCAGTGCATCCTTCAAACCCAGCCTGTACCCTGCCTCCTGCCCAAAAGAGCTCATGATGCTCACAAGGTGAAGGCAAAGGGAATTTTGGCATGCCTGCAATAAAGCTCTTGATTTTTTTTCCGTAAGGACAACTGAACAAATGAGAGTATTTGCTATCCAGGGGACATCCTGCAGTGTGTATGGCTTGGAGGTGTCCACCCAGGTGGCAGTGGGTCACCCCTGGGACATGCTCTCCATCCCTGGGGGCCAGGGCAGGCACCATGGCCATGCCCCATCCCTCCCTGAAGCCAGGGGAGCACTAAGGGGAAGATGGGTGTGCCTTTCCATCTTCCCTGCATGCAAGGCTGTTTTTAAACCTGGGAAATCTGGTGTTTAGGTCAGGTCGATGTTTTGGTATCGTCTGACAAGAGCCAGGAAGCACACACTTTGCGCTGACCCTGGGCACCTCACTAACTCCCGCATTTTGTTTTTACACCAGTGGAGCTAAAGGCTGGATTTAACTTATGAATTTTCTGGCTTTTGTCAGTTTGCCTTACAGCCATAACCTGGTTTGAACATATATCTTTTAGTATTTAATATTAATGCTGGAAGTGCTATTTACAATATTTTTTTGGAAAGAGTACAAAGCCTTTCTGGAGGGGGAACATAAAGTGTTTGAAATTGGTAACAGGCATGGGGGCTGTTGGCAGAGGATCACTTATAATAAATGGTCTTTTTGTTTTTACTCATTAAGAGGTCAGTTCCATAAAAAAGAACACTTCTTACTCTTTTAGATGCTGTTACGACAAAAAGGGCTATTCTTTTATTTACTGCCTTGCAGAGTCACAAAGGGAATTGCTTGTATCAAAGAATGATTATGAAGCCTGTCTTAAAAGACCATTTGAAAATAAAGAGTACATTTGTTGGAGCACGTAAAGGAGGAAGTCTTACTTGGTTCACTTTGATGAATTTGACTATAGCATCTCTTGATGGCTTTTTTTCCTTCTTTTATCTTTTTCTTCCCTCTGAGGTCTGAGTATAAAAGCTTGCAATCCCCCGGAAGTTAATGGGGAGTTCCTTCTTAACATGAGTTGGGCAAAATTCATGCTTCCCTTGAAACCAGCAGCATTAATCACTGCAGATGACTTCCTAGCAATGTACTATCGCAGAACTTGAGCTGCATTTTATAGGCAGTAAATGAGACAGACTTACCTCCTTGCTCATTCTCCAGGCATTCTCTTCTGTTACAAACGTGGTTGTCCAAGAATTAAAAAAAAAAAAAAAAAAGGGGAAGAGGCAGAAAAAAATATGTATGTAATTGTAAAAATGCTGAAAGAAGACAACTCAGAATGACTCTGAATTACGATTTCTCAGAAAGAGTCCTAAGTGACTCTAAAAAGGTCCTGGTGAGACCTTCATCTGTGCTTCTGAACCAGGTCTTGGTGTGTTCTGTCAATTGTGGTGCATTCATTTCCTTATGGTGTTTTCTCTCATGTGATTCATTCATAAGGTACAGGAGGGCTCCTGTGTTAGAGCTGCTTCCTGTGCAATTCTTCTTTCTTGCGATTGAATCAGCTCTTTTTTTTTTTCTTTTTTTTTCTTTTTCTATTTCTTTAATGTGAGAAGATTCCTTCTGTCCTTTGCAGAGATGTATTTAATAGAGCTGCCTTGTAGAGAAATGTTTTCTCCCCTCTCCTCTCAGTCAATCAAGAGGAGTTGCCTAGAAAGCTTAGAGAGAGTCCCCTGGAGCTGGCTTAGCTTCTGATGTTAAATTACTTGCCTTAGTGCAGCCACCCAACTCCCTGGTCTTCTCTGGGGTTGTAATGTGCTGTGCAAATTCAAGTAGTGATTTCATCTGGCACAGACCTTACATTATTTTGCAATATAATGACTATTAATGCAGAACATTAAATGATAAACGGAGTCCACATGGCATCTTCTCATGCTCTGCTTCTGCTGTTATTGGTACTTGATTGTTTCAGCACATGTATAATTCACCATTATTTAGGCCATCAGGCACCCTTAGGGGTGTGGAGAGGTACCATGCTGAACGGCCCCTGCCAGGGAACATTGTACCTGGGAGGTGGGTGAGCCGGTTTCCTAGAAGAGGAAAGTTTTGTTCTTCTAAGCAGAAATCCTGACCCATTGTGGAAGGCTGGCAGGGCAGTGAGCTGACACAGGGCTCGACACTGCCTGCAGAGATTGTGCTTAGACCCTGGAGATAGAAATTGTGATTTGCTTGTTAGCCTCCTGCTGGCAGAAGTTCTGTTTCCCTTTGTTTTTAGCTAAAGGCTCCCTTTCCCTCTCTCAGCTCTTAAAGGTTTCTCCGTAAGAACAAAATAGGGGATTTCTCCATAGAAGAAAAGAGGGTTTGGACAAAGGGTAGAGTTACAAAGGAGTGAATGACAGGCTTCGTCTGCCTGACAAGCATCTGGAGCAAGGAGCCTTTGAGGGTGCAAATAGAAATCATTGTGCTGGGTGTTTGTGGAGTTACTTATTAATTAGATCTCTTTTCACTAAGTTAATGAACTTATGCAGCCTGATGCTGCTTCTAAATTAGTTGGTGTCAGTCACAGTTCTGCAAAGTCTGGGACAGATCACTGGTTTTCTAAACTAATCCCACTCAGGCCACTGAATTTCACTTGCATACTGGTGCTTGGCTGGAGTGAATATCTTTCAGAGGTCGCTTCAGAAAGGCATTCAGACTTGGTTCAAAAGCATGGGGAGAGAAGAATCTACCCTTCCTTTGGTACCTTGTTCCAGAGGCTAGCAGACTACGTTGTTAGACTATTTTGAGTATATCTGGCTTCACCTTTTAGTTATTGCTTCTTGCTGTGCCTTTCCCAACCAAAGTGTTTCAGTATCCTGCACTACTCACTCTATTAGCGTAATTCACAATTGTGCTTTTTTTTCCTTATAATTCCAACATCCCCATAAAAACAGAGAGTAGAACACAGATATTACTCCCAGCACCACTTCATACTCAAGGAAAATGCTTCTCTCTTTTTTTTTTAAAATTTTTTTTATTTACTAGCGCCTGTTTTATAGGATTTCAATAAAACTTTTAGCTCTCAACATAAGCAAAACCTATTCATTTTTGAAAGTTTGTGCATTTGGCACTCAAGATTAGTGCTGAAAGCTGGGGCTTCAAGCACCCTCCTCCTTCCTATCCCAATTGCTGCCTGCTGCCTGCCCTGAACCAGCCACCATCAGAGGTCAGAGGATGGTGAGTTAAGCAAGAAGATAAGACTTATTTTCTCCAGTTTCACAGGGAAATAGACTGGGTTTCAACATTCATAAGTTTTCATAGTTTTGAAATAACCTGGATACTTAGATACATCTACACAGAAGTCTTGTGTGACTGCAAAGTGTGGTTAGTTTTAAGAAGTCAAGAATTTTGTCACCCTTGTTAGTCTAATTTTCCTTAGGGTTGAGGATGTTCACCTATGGGTTTCTACTTGGTAATGCAAGAGAAACCTGTCAGGGCAGCTTAGGTTTTGTACACATTGGGAAGTCTTGCTAATCACACTGTAATAGTTAGATTTCTGAGTCATATGGGTTTAAGGAGTAGTTCCCACTGTCCCAACAATTATTGATATAATTGGAAAGATATTATGTTTCTAAAAAATATAAACTGAAACTAGAAAAACAGATGTTTGTACGAAAACAAGGTTGTCCAAGAGGAGAGTGCATCAGTCTGTATTAAAATTCAGCTTATATTCGTACAAATTTGCAGTGCAGACAGGCCAACTGAATTGTTTTATAAAAGCTGCTGGAAAACAATCACCAGAGCTGATGATCTGTTCTACATTCTATTTTCTTAATATTCTGAGCTTGGAGAAATACAACAAAATATTCATTTTGCAATTGGAGGAAACACAAGTGTCTCTCTGAAGTAACACAACAGTAATACTATCAACCCGGTTTTGACAGCAATTGCCTCAGCACACTGTGCATAATTTGTTCTTAGTGTTAGAAATATCCCAGGTAATAATGAAATGCTTAGGCTCCTGTACTTCGTAATGTCAGTTGATCCATCAATTGAACTGAGAAGGTTTGGATTCCCATGGTGTCCCAAGGGGAATTTAATTATAAAGTGTAGATGATAGAGGAGTTATAACACCTAAAGATATGGTGTGTACAAAAGCCGTGTTGGTCAGGGAAGGGTCGCCAAAAAGCCAGTGAATGAGGTGTGAAAGCAGATCAGCTGAGAGCAGATTGAGATGTGGGATGGGTCATCCTCTGTCTGCTGGTGGGAGAAACTGGTACGGAGAAGTTGAGGAGGTCTGTGATTTATCTCTGTCTCAACATAGTCCTGGAGCACAGGAATCTTGTTTGCAATACCTTGCTTGTTGGTGCTGTGAGACAGAGTTTCCAGTTGTGAAATGTTCTGAAAGGTATGGGAGTTAGGGGTGACTGGGCTGAAACTTAGTGTTACAGGTGACATAATGTGAGAGCTACAGAAGGAGAAGGACTTCTTCCTCTTTATGTGTATTGTGGCTATGTACTGTCTGTCCTCTGTTTTCGTCCTTATGTTCCCAGTGAGTTGGTTTAATTCACTCATCCTGCAGATCATTAGCTTACTTGTCCCTCACCGGCACCAGAAAGAAGAAAGAAAACAGTTTTCCACGGGGTTAGCAATGTGAATCATCTCAGGAAGGACTCTAACATGTGCTGAGGGAGTGGGAACCAGTGGACAAAAGTGGGAGTGAGAGAAGGAGGGAGGAGAAAGAAAGTGGGGTGACAGAAGGTGCTGAGATTCACTCGGCTGGTACACCTGCTTGAGAGTCCTGATGAGTGCTTCTGAGAAACATATGTGCTGAGCAAAAGGACAGAGTCCAACTCTGATTTCAATCATGTTTTATTTCAGAAGCTGGCACCTGGAAGCTCTCAGGCAGGGACCTGCATCTGCAGACATGGTTGCCGGTGTTTGAGTAGGAGGAAAACTGCGGTAAGGTGAGTAAAGCCATGGAAACAAAATGGGACTTTGTAGAGGCTGATCTTTTTGTATACAGGTACCTGAGTTCTCTTACTGGGTGCTTGATGGAGGTTTTGACCCTCCAGGAGATGAGCTGAGACATTCTGCTGAGGCTCTTGCATGTGGCTAAGGCCCTCTTCTCTACGGAGTTTTAACTTTGCTAAAAATTGTACTGCTCCTCTTATTTTAAAAAACAAGTATGGCTGAGTAGCTTTCAAATACTTTAAAATATAATTATATATATGTATATAATTATAGAATAACTCCTAATGTCTAGATGTACAGAAATGTTTGATGTTTATAGACCCAGCATGCCCACTGTGTGCTTTTTTCAACTGATCTGTGTGTATCAATCTATATGTGTATGTGTATATATATTTATATTGCACTTCTGAGAAGCTCCAGTCTGGTCCTGTGAGCTGAAAGTCCATTGATGCTTAAAGAGTACTAGGTGTACTCTCAGAGTGTATCCTCTGGTTTAGATTCACCCAGAAGGAATCTGGTTTTATGCTCTGAGACCACCTGCAGTGCAAACCAAAATACTTGTAGTAGGGACTATCACAAGGTTGGTTTCCGAAGTGTGTCTTTCATCCAAAGTAAAATGCTGATGTAGATGCACTCTTCTCTTCTTTTCTTTATGATGATGTAACTTTGAAAAGGAGCATCAGAACACATAGTTAAAATAAAACTGCTTTGTTTTCCTGATGAATTACAATGCATTGTTTTGGAGACTTCCAGGAGCCCTGGGTCTGTTTTGTGAAGTATGTAGATCATGGCAGTGAAAGATTAATATTTGCTCCTACAAACTTCAGGCAACATTTTAGTACATGGTAGCTAACCACATGTAGGAAGGTCTCCAGGCTTGGCTCCCAGCAGATAAACTAGACTGAGCGGAGACAAAATTGAGTTCAAGCATCACTTTAAATACAAAGAACAGCCTCTGAAAGAGCTTCTCTAAAGTCAGCTGGGAACCCTGCAGCAAAGCTGGTGAATTCTCTTAAGAATCTAGATCAATTGTTCTCTTACTGTGCAATGCTGCACGTTGGTATAACTATACAATCCCTGATGGAACATAGTAGGATGGTTTGCCATGACTCAAATCACAGTATGGGCTGGCTGATGAACCAGAAGTCAGTGGGGACCTCCTGTTAAAGGAGTTTCAGTAGAATAACCCTGTTTATAATCATTTGAAGCAAATCCTCCTTTTCTTTTTAAGGACCTCAAAAAATAAAATTAAGGTATCACACAAGAACCTGAGGCCACTAAAATCAGGGTGTAGGCTGCTCATTATTGGTTGTAGCTCTCTCGACTTCACTTCTTGTACAGCAGATACATTTGAATCAACAATTTTGATACAAGCCTCAATGTATTTATTTGGTCTAGAACAATAGTGTAAGAATACAACCACATAATATGCCCACCATCTTGGCATAAATGGTTAGTTTTCCAGATCTAGTTTTTTTGCAGTATGACATACTGTTGTTGTCTTTAGGGTATCTCATAAATTCATCATCATTGGCATTAGTGCAACTGACTAAGCTTAATTTTGTTATTTTCTAATCTAATTTTAAGTGCTACACTGTTTTTTCTCTCCTCTCAGGCTGACATTAATCACTTCAGGAAACACTTTGCTTTGTAGCCGGAGGCTCTCAGTCTTGCAAGTGCTCAGCCAGTAATGATCTGATAAGCTTAGTGCTGAAAGTACTTTGTGAAAAGAGATTTCATTTATCTTGAATATTGGGTAACAAACTGTCAAGATTTCTTTTCCTTTTTAATTCATCACTTCTGTACAACTTAGACATCAGACAGAACAAATATCCTGACTAGGAAAGTGAAAAGGTGCATTTGAATGAAACACACTACTGAACTTTTTTTTTTGCCTGGAAAATGCAAAGGAAATCCTCTATAATTAGGTTATCGTGTTTGACTCACACCATCCAGATTGTATATCAAATTGTACAAACAATGCATTTATATGTGACTTCTTCAGTTTGAAGTTCTATGTACCAGCATGATACTATAACAAAATCAGTTGTTCATTATGATATCAAAGCAGGGGTAAAGGTGGAGGTTTGGTTTTGTTTTGTTTTATTTTGTTTTAAAAAAGGCAGCATGGCTTGAATTTGAGCATGGCTTCAATTCAGATAAAACTAACAAGGCCCAAGGAAAAATGAAATGGAAAATGGATTACAAAATAATTAAAAAGCACAAGCAGCCTTTGCCAACCGGGCATATGAAAATCTATGAATTTTGATGATTTGTGTTCTCAAACCTTGAAGCTATTTAAAAAGCTCAGACTTTGAGGTAGCGGCTACTGCTTCTTTCCATTTAAATACCCAACCTCTGTTTTGTTTTGATTTTAATTCACTTTTACATTAAATGTACTCACTGTCAGATGCCTGACTCATTTCTAGAGCCCTGTCCTTGCCCAACAGAACCTGTATTGGGTATGGGTGGAAGGGCTGCTGTGTGACTCAACCTAGAGGAGTGGGGAGCTCGGAGCTATAATCCTGCCTTAGTCAGAGGTGTTCCCATGAAGCCTAGTTTCATTAATTAACTAGACTAGTCTTTAAATGGGATTAATTACATGGGTCTAACTTCTAAAGCTTGCTGAATGTGAGAAATAATATGGTGGGTTATGGGAAATACATTGGTGGGCAGTAGTTTAGGATGTTCATTAACCTTTCTCTGGGCTACAAAACAACTTGCATCTGAGAAATGTCAACACAGTACTGTGGAGCTTGTTTTATGTCTTAGTTTATCAGTAAATGGGCTGGCTTGTTCTGGCCTTTATTTTCTGCCTGGAGCCTGAAGCATCTTATTTGTATGTCGGTAGGAACAGTAGGAAACACACTCATTGTGGAATTAGCAGCAGAATAGGTGGAAATAATGAAGATAAAAATATAAGGAACAAAATGACTGCTGTATGGTGTACTTTTGAAACAAAACCTCAACTTAAGATCTGGGGAAGTGAGAAATTTGGTGGACTTTGCACTTTTTTAACAGAAGTTATTGTATTTATTTACTGGAAATTTGTTCTGAAAAGCATTTAGATAACCAAGCCATCTCATTAAGGCAAGCATAAATCACAGTGTGCTCATAAGTGTCTTTATGCTGTTTAGCACCTCTTGTTCCATGTTATCAGATTCAACTTGCTTTACTGTAGGCACCCCCTGTGTCCTATCTCCAGTTTTGCATTATAGTGGTTGTTCAATTAGTATCCACTTCCTGTCTTGACTGTACTGAAGTATAAATTATGAATGCAGAGGAACATTAACCAAACAGCATTATACATCTGATCATCACAGTGGTACTTAGCATTTCTGTTGTAGGCTTCAGTGCTGGTTGCAAAAGTGGATTGCAAGCTACAGGTCTGTCCTCTGATGATAGGAAAAAAAGTGGGACCTATAAAGTGTATGCTGATGGTAGTGAATAAGGCTTGAGGAATGAAGAAGGAGCTGAAATAGTCTGTTAGGATTTTCCGAGCAAAATACCTTACTAGGGAAAAGGAATATTGTGACTAGCAGTATTGCAATTCAGTTTCAGTTTTAGTTCTGCAATTGTTATTGACATTGGGAACCACATAGACAATGTAGAAAAAAGTGTGACAATCTTAATATTTATTGATCTTCGCTTCTAGTTTCCCCTACACTAAGATACGTGGCTGTAGGTTCCAGTTTGTTCTTAGAAGACCTGTCTTTCCCATCCATGAGAAAACAAAGTATTTAGACAAACAGGTCCTATTCCCTAGATGGCACCTTTAAGTGTTACTGCAGTACAAACAAACAATACTGCTGGGCATACAGTTTACAAATCTCACTCTCAACTGGGCCAGTTCAGGGATTACTTGCCTACTGATGCTGAAAGAGCTGTGTATTGCAGAGTTTTAATAAAAGCTTTCTTCACTTTGTAAAGCAGTCTCTGTGCAATTAGTTCATGATCTTGCAAAGCAGGCAGCTGGCTCACACTATTTCATTGAGCTTTAATGGAGAAAATCCAGGTCTGAAGAAAATCAGTGTAGTACTCTCAAATGTTTTAATAAGATATAGACTTTCTATGAGCTCAGTCTTATTATTTTGTTTAAAACTTGTTTTTAAAAAGAAATGTCAAAGAAAACACTTAACAGTCTGGGAAAAATGTGAAGCAGGCTGTGTTTTTGTTTCAGTCAAAACTCAAATATGGCATGGTTTAGGAAGTTATTTACTGAGGCCAAATAGTCAACAAGCTAAAAAACATGGAATATGCAAATAGAGTGAGTCCTTTTTGTTGATTTCTTCAAGAGAATAAAAATAGATGTTCCCCTAATGAAAACAATCCATCAGTCTTTTGCAAGCCTACTGCCTTCACAGTCATTTGATGCTACATCATTTAGAGACCAGAGTTGCTCTGGGGCTTATGCTCTTCTTTTGAATTAATAAAACCTAACCAGTCTTTATTTGATTAACATTAAGCTCAAACTGGGCAATGGTTCTTTACCTGTATTTATCTTGATATTTTACTGCTTCTGTTTCAGACCTGAAAAATTATTTTTTAATATTTGTCCATTTTCTTCCCCCAATAGTAGCAGTTAGGCTAACACGTTATTCTTGTGAATCGTGCTAGATTTTTCTTTGTAAATTATTTGCTTTAGGAATATGATGACTACAAAATGAAATCTGAAAATTATGTTTTTAAGTATTGTTTTTGAGCAATATACTTATGTTTAATATTTTCATTATTTGATTTGAACTAAGTTGCAACAAAGCAAATCTTGCCTGTCAAAGAAGCTGTCAGTTTTCAGTGAACAGAGCATCATCCCAAAACTTTGAACATTAAGATCCATTTAGTTGCCGTCAGTAAAGATGCTTTTCTCAGGATCACTATGCTGTTTTATTTTGTTCAGTGTATGAGAAAGTAACGAACAGATGGATTCTTAGTTCAGGGGCTTAGTGGAGCTACAGTCTAGATGCATTTGTGTATATTTTGAACCTTTAGAAGTCTTCTCAGCTTGCAAGTCAATGACTACCAGGAATATATTCTGTACGCTATTGGTTCCTGCATGTATTTATTTCTAAGTTTAAAATCTGTAATTTATCAA
>NW_010143682.1:0-23383 GCF_000699245.1 Pterocles gutturalis | reverse complement strand
TGCTGAGAAAACCACTCTTTAGCTTATGAGGTTTTTTGGCTCATGCAGTCAGGCACCATTGAAAGCTAGTGGTTGGCATGTTTCCCTGTGATGCGCGGATGAGGCACAGGCACCACAGGGTCAGTCTGTCTCAGGAAGGAAGATGCCAGAAATGTGGTGCGCACGAAATTGCTGGTCAGGACAAAGAAATACAGTATTTGAAAGAATGATGGGAGGGACGGGTTTACTGTGAGCATGTGTATAGAACAGCATGCATGTAAATTACAAGCCATCTTAATTTCCCTAATCTGTTTATGTATTCTTTTAGAGCCCAACTCGGTGCCCGAAAGGCAGTATAAGTGACACCTCCCAGAATTCTTCATCCTGGGAAGGATTTCACTTCATCTGTGGCTTCACAAAACTAGAAGATAATATCCAACTTTGAGTTATGTTGTTCTTAAATTTTGTGGCCCATGATCTTTAGGCTACCAGTCAGTACTACTGTTTGCAAGAATCTTTGTAAGACAGCGACCAGAATAACTTCCTGGAACCTAAATGCCCTTTGTACATGTCTCAGGTTGTCTTGGCTTTAATGAACTGCTGTTTTATATAGCTTGTAGTTTTAGTGTGTGCTTTTGTACTATAAAGGGGTACATTTTATCTTGCTTTTTTGAATGATCTATTGGGTCCTTAACTAGAAAAGATTTCATCAGTAAAAATGTCTTAAGTATACATCCAACTCCCATTGCCTTTCTCAATCTATCTTTATCTATTTCTGTAGGGTTGCATGATTCTTATTTTCCCCATTTAGCCAAGGGGCAAGGAGTAAGTGACTTGCCCAGACTTGTCCATGGTGGTTTTAGGAGGTGAACCTCCATCTTCCAAGTCCTGGGCAGATTGTGTAGTCACTGGACAGCTTTTGTCTTTACTGCTGCTTTTTATTATTAACAGTAACTCAGCTCTGCTAGAATTGGCCATATTTGGGTTATATTATAAGCAGGAGAATAACTACTCCTTCTAATCCTCTGAAACAGTCCATTTAATCCTTTAAACCTGTTCAAATTAGGCTCAATGGACAAGGTTCTAGAAATTGCTCAGTGAGTCAGAAATCTGCCTATGGGAACAGGGGGTCCCTCTGTGCGACAGTGAAATTGGAATGGTCACTGTGAACCCTGGAATAAGATGTTTCCTGTCTTATCACCTTCCATGATGCATCTACTCAGGTACTCAGTGCTGTCATTTGGCCTGTCTTTGTGTATTAGGTTACATGTTGGCTGTATAGACTCTTAGTTAACTGTATTATGACTTCATTCTATTATGGGACATGAATTTGATGGAAGGACCACTCACTGGATAAGGAATTGGCTAGACAGCCGCCCTCAAAGAGATGTGGTCAATGGCTCAATGTCCAAGTGGAGACCGGTGACAAGTGGTGTTCCGCAGGGGTCAGTGCTGGGACCAGTGTTGTTTAACATCTTTGTGGGAGACATGGACAGTGGCATGGAGTGCACCGTCAGGAAGTTTGCCGATGACACCAAGCTGTGTGGTGTGATGGACACGCTGGAGGGAAGGGATGCCATCCAGAGGGACCTGGCCAGGCTTTAGAGGGGGGATTTAACAAGGCCAAGTGCAAGGTCCTGCAGGTGGGTCGAGAAAATCCCAAGCACAAATACAGGCTGGCTGGAGAGTGGATAGAGAGCAGCTCTGAGGAGAAGGACTTGGGACTATTGGTTTATGAGAAGCTCAACATGAGCCAGCAGTGTGCACTTGCAGCCCAGAAAGCCAACCGTGTCCTGGGCTGCATCAAAAGAAGCATTAGCAGCAGGTCAAAGGAGGTGATTCTCCCCCTCTGCTCTGCTCTTGTGAGACCCCCCCTCAAGTACTGTGTTCAGATATGGGGCCCCCAACATAAAAAAAGACGTGGACTTGTTGGAGAGAGTCCAGAGGAGAACCAACATTTGCTTCAGCAAAATACATTGACTAACCCTGGAGGTGCCTGAATGTCAGGCTTGACTGAGAAGCCAAATTTTGACAAGGAGAGACCTGAAGCAGAAAGACCTGTGGCTTCTGCAGCTGCTCCTTTTCTCTGGAGTGTCTGGGTCATTCCTCACTTTTCAGTCTTTCCCAAAGGTGATAATTTTGTACAGCAGATTGAAGCCCTGCCCTGAATAGCATCTGCCTGTGTCTGTTGGGCTGAACTGCAGCAAGTCAAACTTGAAATCAAGGTAAATATCACCTAAGATATGGTTTCACACTTAACCTGGGCAGCCTAGTCCCACATGTATATGCAAAACACACCTGCAGCTGGATAATAAAAATTTTACTCACAACAGACCACATGTGCCCATACCAGAGAGGTTCCTGATGAGTTCAGCTAGCCTTCCAGACCTCTAACAGCTTCTCACAATGAATGCACACTAAAATCTACTCAAGATAACTTTTTTTTTTTGGTTGGTTGGTTGGTTGGTTGGTTGTTGTTTTGTGTTTTTTTTTCCCCTACCCATTATATTTTTTTGTCAGGAGAAGTAGTAGTTCAGTCAGTCTGCTCATTTAGTTATCTGCAAGGACAAAAACTGAATGCGTGTGCTCTTGGAGGGATATGATCTTCATGGTGACAGAAATATATCCCCTATCTTTAGACTGTACTAAGAGGCTAGACTAATTTTGTGGCAAAATGTTGCTCTGCACAAATCGTGTGTTAGGCTGATTTTGGAGTAACTTTGAAATGACTCTTGAGAAATGCGCTAATATTGCCATGTTTTGTGTTTAAATGCATCAGAATTGATTCTACTGGAATTGAGATTGCTAAAAAAAAACCCCCAACCAAAAAACCCCACAAAACAAAACCAAATACCCTCCTGCCTCAGCCCACCAACCCAAAGCCTGATGATTATTTTTAAGTACTGGTGGCCAGTCAGAAATTAGACTTACACAATTGCAAGACTCCAGGAATTTGATTTCAGGAAAAATGTCAAATACTGTTGCAAACAGCACTTTCTGGTGTTCTTTAAGACAGTGTCTTGGCAGATAAAAGAATGTAAAGCCTGGTACCAATACAGGTCTCAACACTGCTTAGCTCATCAGTGGTATCCTCATTATTGCTAATGTAATTTCAAATTCATGATATAATTTTTTTATTTTACAGTGTTTTTTATATCATGCTATGTAGCATACAATTTACTGCATACCCTTGTGTATTTAAGGTATTTGTACAAGTATAATTACAACTGATTATAATCTCACATATAATTAAAAATGCCATTGTCTACTCTTGGATAAAAATTAAATACTGATTTTTTTTGTAGTCTGCAAGATTTAAAGTCTTTCATTTAGGAAACACTGAAACTTACTAATGCTTTCCCCAAGGAAGATATTTATTTTTTTGCTCTAAAAAATTGTTTTATCTAAGATGGCGAATGTCTCCCTGGAATAACATAACTCATGCAGCCAGTTGGATTTTTAAACATGATGATTTATAGCACAATGAACAAAACTTTATAATTAATTTTTCAACATCTTTTTGAGTGGCAGGTTAATAAACATTGTTCCCATCAATGCAGCACCTGACTAGCTCCAACAGTAAAAAACAGACACAATATATCTCTTCTTTTCCTGCCAAAAAAAGACCAGCTTGTAAACCTAGAAGACAGGGAGATTTGATATTAAGATACCATTGTATGCATGTTTACCTGAGTAGGGTTGAGATGTGTATTTAATTCTAAAGATAGCAATGTAACATGAGGTGAAAAAAAGCAAACCTGTTTTTTTTTTTTTTTTTTAATTGCCAAACTTTGCCTCGATAGTAGAGTTTATGTGGATTTTGGAAGGTAGCATAGCAATCTCTAGCAATAAGCAATGCGCAAAACAGCAAAGAATTCCGAGAAGACCTGATTGCAGCCTTTCAGTGCCTAAAGGGGGATTATAAGAAAGATGTGGATAAACTTTTTAACAGGGCCTGTAGCAATAGGACAAGGGGTAATGGTTTTAAGCTAAAAGAGGAGAGGTTTAGACTAGATATAAGGAAGAAGTATTTTACACTTAGGGTGGTGAAACACTGGAACAGGTTGCCCAGGGAGGTGGTAGATGTGCTGTCCCTGGAAACATTCAAGGTCAGGTTGGATGGGGCTCTGGGCCACCTATGTAGTGGAAGATGTCCCTGTTCACCACAGGGGGTTGGACTAGGTGACCTCCTTGGTCCCTTCCAACTCAAACTATTCTATGATTCTATGAGTCTATGAATTGCATCACACAGTGGGGAAAAAAAAAAAAAAAAAAAAGGTGATGGCTACAGATAGGCAGCTCTTTGAGAACTGCAGGCTGTTACAGGTGAAACTGTTGTGACAGATGACAGCCAACTCCAAAAATTGCCATGCCAGTGTTGTGCCCCAGCAGCAACTGTGACAGAGTTGAGCTTT
Organism: Pterocles gutturalis; assembly: GCF_000699245.1. Lineage (NCBI taxonomy): Eukaryota > Metazoa > Chordata > Aves > Pterocliformes > Pteroclidae > Pterocles > Pterocles gutturalis. Next base: position 18,989 of record NW_010143682.1, on the reverse strand, counting down.
ACATCCTTTTTTGTATTGAGTAGTACTTATCTGATTGTGCCTGGCTTCCTGTGACCTGGACAAAGGCTGGTGGTGGTGCAGGCTACCAGGAGGCCAGTGGGGAGCCAGTCCAGTGTGCTGATTAGCTGATGAGGCTGGAGAACAGGTCTGGGGAAGTGCCATGGGAGAGCAATTTCTGAGAAGCTGAAAGCCCTTCTCTACTTCATTCATTCTGATTTCTATGTCTCCCACTCTCTCAAGGCAACAGACAGTGCCACACACTTATCTGAACTCAGTGAAATGTAAGACCTTCTAAACATTAATATTTCTTGGGGCCTCTGGGTAGGTTCACCACCTGCTATCTCATATACCAGCTGTCTAAAGTAGCGTTAGTCACTCACTTTTTCTATTTCAAAACTTTAGTTTTGCTGAACTCCTCTTCACAGGCTGATAAGACTTTAAGGGACTAAAAACTTGCAGCTGCCCTGCTGCAAGTGTTGTGAGCCCTAGGCTGTACTAGTGGATATACATCATATGTTATCTGTCCAGTTTTAAACCGGACAGTCAAACACAATAAATCTGCACAAGGGCACTGGATTACGTTGCAGTGGCACACCAAATCCACTTCTTTTCATCTGTATTGATCCTGGATGTTTTCAAAACACTCAGGTGTCTCACAGTGTTTTTCTTTTGTGACAAAGGCAGGGGCGTCTGGCCGCTCCCACATTACAGGGGAGATGGACATTACCAAAGAGCAACCTGAGGCTGTGCAAGGAGTGTCTGAGTGTCTTGCAAAAGTTTCTGCAGTTCAATTTTGCTAAGATTTGTCCAGTTTCATTGGCTTCATTTGAGTTAATTCCCTGCTATAGAACAATGTAGTGTGGGCATCGCTTCCAAAGCATTTCAATTAGAAATGAAATATGAACAGTTCCATCTACTAATTAAATCAAACCCAAGCTGTTGCAGTAAGCAGCTACATGACCCTGCTGTATCAGCTTCTTTTCACTGTAGCTGGAAGAAATTTTCTGAAGAGATATGTCCAGTCTAGGGTTGGTACTGGCATCACTGTCAAGCAGAAATTCAGAACATGGAATGTAACTACAGTATCTCCTACAAGAAATTCCATTCATCTATTTCAACTATTATTTCATACACACAGCTTGGCTTAATCGTTGTTATTGTATTAAGGGTGAGAACTGTGTAAGTTGCATTCAGACTGGGAATAAACCTGTGTAATAAGCTAAATAACACTGTCCAAAATATGGAGGCTGTAATTTGTCTGTTGTTTCCCAGGTTTTTCTGAGTATATGGAATTATTTACTGTTGCACACACAGCTACCATTTAAAAAAGGCATCCTTGATTCTTAAAAGTCATAATGAGGACAGAAGTTTTTCTTGGTCACAAGCTTTTGACTTCCTGAAGATCCTATAAGAAGAGCAGGACATTAAAGAATAGTCCCCAGCCTTTTGCTCTTAAAAAAGACCAGGTGGCTGCATGGTTATGGAAAACAGTACTGAAAATTGTGTGTGTGCAGCACAGCATGGCTTTGAAATACTGAGGGTGGTTTGGAGAGACTCTCAACAATGCCTAACTTTCCTTCCATGCCTCAGTAATTTCTTATAACTGGGAGTTTCTAGTTAAAAACAAGCTTCCCTTCACAGTGAGAGGTGTAAATGCAAAACCACTTATGGAAAGACCAATAAAAAGGACATATAATGAGACTAACATCACTGCGCTCTGAAAGTGCATGTTAACGGAGCCTCTCAGAGCACCACATGAAACCACAGACAACAAATCTTTCTAAAACATCACAGGTGGTTCTTCCTTAAGATCCTGGGAAACCCTTGCCACCCCTCTAGTGCCCTTTACTGCCTCTGAGGAAGACAAAACCTGGCACTCCTAATGCCGCAGGACATTAACACCTTTTGATAAAATGCCCTCCAAACTCCATGCGGTTTGGGAATTTACCACAATTAGTCAAAAGTATTTATTCATCATTCTGAATGCTGTCTCTGACTTTGTTGGGTAAGGGGCTTTTTCTGTGGCCTCAAGGTCTGGTCCTAATGAAGTGAGCTGGGAGTATTGAATGAGAAGCCAGTAAATGAAGCCATTGCTTTCTTTTATGGCATTTCACTGCTCTTGCTCGGTAATGACTGTGAAGAGGTGTGTGGCAGCCTAAAGCATCATTTGCTCTTTCTAACAATAGCTCCAAATAAAAGTCTGAATATCTGTGCTTACAGGAATCTGGCTTCTTAATATGGGCTTGATGATTCTTATCCATGCTTCAAATTACTGCTTTGCTTAATGTAAACACACTAAAGGCATCTAACCTTACTCATGATTAAAATCATTGTGGTTATGAAAGGTGAAAGCCAGCCCTTTGAGCTTAGTACAACAAAGCCTTCTCTAAAGGGCCAAAGATACTGTGTGTTTGGGGGGAGGGGTTTGTTGGGGCTTTTTTCCCATTTTTTCTTCTACACTGTCTCTGTGTTTTGATTTTGTTGAAAATTTTAAAATAAAACTGTGCTTTCAATTGACAGTTTCCAGCTCAAATGAAAACAGTAGGGAAGGGAGAGGCAATGGACGCTTCAGCATATTCTTACAATGTCATTTTAACAACAACAACAACAACAACAAAGAAATAAACTCTTAAATGCCTTGGAATATAGAGTTAGTCACAGCCTAATGATTTAATAGAACATGAATACTGAGATATTTGGATTCATATTCAAGTTTTGGTTGTAGGGGAATGTTCAGAGGCTTAGGTCTTGGCTATGGGTCTTGTTTTTTTCTATGTGTAAAACAGAAATACATCTTTTATTATTTTAGAATCTCCTATAGGAGTTTTTGGCTTTCCAATCAATTATTTTTTTGGTATCTTTTGTCGCTGGAAGAAAAACTATATTCTTGGACAGCTGGCTACCTGGAGAAGATGTTGTATCTAACTATACCATAATTTGATTGATGACAAGAGAATTTGATGTCTTCCAGGCACACTTTGAAATCTCCTTACTTTCCATTATTTTTGACCTTAAAGATCTTCCAAAACAATGGCACAAGTTCATAAACAAATGAGTCCAAGAATGCCAGAGACAACTAGGCAAGGTAAAAGCAACTCATTCATGCACCTGAGGATTTCTGTCAAAGTTGGTCATAACCAAATTACTTCTCAGGACTTCCTCAGGCATTGATCTGTTTTCCGAGCTTCTGAATAAGAACTAAGACCAAAGTAAGATATATGGTGAACAGTTGCAGGGTAAGAAATTGTAGCTGGCTATTGAATTGACACCTAGGCTAGATTAACAGATATCTCTTTTTAATGTCAATTATCTAAATGGATAGTACCCCTTTAAAAGCTAGCTCTGTTGGAATGGTGAAGAGAGAGTCTATTCTGAATTAGGTTTAGGTGAAATTTTCTCTTTACTGGTTAATGCAGATGATGTAGCTACCAAGCCTCTGCATCTTGGCTTTTTCAAATATTGTGTGATGGATGTAGGTGACTGAGAAGGATGCATTTGCTTTTCTTGTGACTTTGAAGTATGGTAAAGAGGCAAGTTGCAAAAAGGTGTCAGAAAGTTTAACAATAAGGACAGCAACCTTACAGAAGTCTAGTGCTGTTTGTAATAAACAAGTAAGGCAAAGAAGTCTTCTAGTACTAGTAGTCAGAAAGACTATGAGAAGGCTTTCTCTAGCTCTGCTGCCAGAGAGAATATTACAAATGTTTTCAATGGATGATTAATGTGGGAAAAAAAAACACACAGCAGAAATAGATGTGGGTTAAGCAGCAGACACAGCAGAATGGGCTGTTACCAGCAGATCATTAACAGCCCACAGTGATGTTGAGGACATTTTAACAAACCCATTCAGGGAGGATTACTGCTATTAGAAATAATGATCAGTGGAAGCAGTGTGTTTTATATGAATAATGGGGGCTATATCCAACAGCGACAATCGCTGCTGGAGCCATTTTATGTCTGTTGATACACAGGATATTGCTCCTTGATCAGACCATAGCATGTAGTTTGATACTTATATTTTTATAATTACAAAGAAAAAACCAAACCAATAAAACCACTAGAGCTCTTCAAATTAGTGATACTGAAAAGATGGGCAAGCATTCAAAGTCAGAAAATACTTGAAATGTAGCAGAAGACCGCAAAGTTAGAGTTCTAAAAAGGCTGATTTTTATTCTCTTGATCCGTCTCTGTCTGCTCACAGTCACAGCCAGGAACTCCTGCACAAAATCTTTCCTGCTTTCCTATGAGGCTCGACACATGAGAGTGAGCTGAATTACACATCTCCTTGAAGGCTGCCTGTAGGCACGCTCCTGTCCCAATCTGCTGACTGCAGTCCAGTGCAAAGTGACCTGAGGCCGGGGGCTGCACACATGCCATGGAGAACTGCTTCAAATGATGGAGCAGATTATTTCTGTAAATAGTATTTTTTAATTGTACAATAGGCAGGGTTTCACTGTTTTGGAAGTTCTCCTTGAGATGTACATTGCTATGAGAGAAGAAATTGCTCTACTGGTTTAATGTAGATGTGGCAAGGGCTCAGTTATGTTATTGAGTTTGGGAGATTTTGTTGATGATGATCCGACAATAGGAAAGTCGTATTTTCCCTTTCAGAAGGTATTAACTCTGAATCTAAAGATGTGTTTGACTGGCAGTTAAGGGGGACTATATTTAATACGGGTTCACTGAAGCTTATAAAAAATTGTACATGTAATACAATTTTTGCAGAGTAGATCTGTACATTAAGGGGAATTCTCACTGATCACAAAAAAAATTACAGTAGCATGCATGAAAATGAAAAAGAAAATGAAAGAAAGTGTGGGACAACAAAGAAGAAAAAGCATGGAACAATTCCCAGCTCTCTTTTTCACGGTGTGCTTCAGGTCTTATGACAGACATCATGTTCCAGCAGTTAAGCCTTTGTCTAGCAAAGCTTCCACCCAGAAGAAATTTCCAGGCAAGATGTGAAGAGGGAACAACATGGCTTTATATTTCATGTATATATTCATTTATATTTCAAAGGTCTTTCTGCAGGATCACTTTTCCAATATACCTGTACAGAGCCAACAAACTATATAAATAGTAACAAGTAATTGGCCTGTGGCATCTTGCATGAACAGTGAGGATCTGACTTTTGCTCAAAGAAAATATGCAAACTTGTCAATGCAGAACAGTGACAAAAGCAAAGCAGGGACTGTTGTGTATCCCGAGGACTGTCTTGCGCTTACAGGCATCGTTAATTTTCAGTTTCACTTGAATCTCTGGCCTAACTCTGCTGCCACTGGGAATTATGCTTACTGATTTCAAAACCGGCTGAGTTAAGGCAGTGGTCTGGAAATCCCATCTTTATCTCTTATAGAAGTCTAGTCCCTGCTCAGATGGAGAGTTTTTCCTTCCTGAGCCCCATCAGGAAGATGAGAGCCCTGCTGCAGCATCCCCTGAAGCCCAGACCGTACTGGAGTTCAGCATGGCAACTGATGCTACCCTCTGTAAGAGACGTTACAGATTTAAACCAGATATCTGAAAGGCCTTACAGTACAGTCACTATACTAAGGTCCCAAAGGGGCTGTTTCTGTCTCTATCTGACTTTTGTCCTCCACGGACACAGGCAGTGTCATCAAAGCTGAAGTGTGGTTGGACTACATTAGGACACAAGAATGTCATTGAAAAGCCTATGGGAGCTAGATAACATGCCAAGTTGTTGTTAATTTATGACAGTTTCAGCTGGAAATGCAGCTTCTCTTTAGTGACTGTCTCATTTTAACCTGGGTTTTTTTTTTTTTTTTTTTTTTTTTTTTTGTGCTGGTGTGACACGCTGTGAAGTTTTCTAACATGCCTTTGTCCTGCATGTAGCCATGCTCCAGCAATATCCAGCTTCTAGAAATGAAATGTCATGAGCACTGAGATACATTGGCTACCACAGGATTTGGCCTCAGTTGCTTGTAAGTCCTGGTTTCATGGGAGTGTGTTTTTGTCTGAAATGTTGAAGTAAATGTAGCCTGTTTTGCCTGGTTTTTGCCTGACAATTGTATTTTTCCATGCCTGTGACCACATGCTGTTGCTGTGACCCCTGAGCCACTCATGTTTTGCTCCACTTCACCTGCATCCTCCTACCACAGCAACCAGGGATGCAGCTGTGTACAGAGCTGATTTTAGGTACTTATGGTGGAGACTACACACCTGAAATAACAACATGCAAATTGCCATGCCAACAAATAAACAATGTAGGAAAAAAGGGCTTTTTTAATGCAGAATCTTAGTATGTTTTAGAAATTATCTGAGCTGTTGATAGACCCCTTCTGCCATCTCTTCTGTGCTACCCAACACGATATGGTATAACCTGTTCACTCTACTTACAGCTTCACATTCCAAAGCATACTCAAATGGAAAATAATTTAGAGTCATAAGCAGTAAAAGCTCTGTCTTATCTTGTTTTCTGGTTTGTTGGACAAGAAAATGGCTAATTTGGTGAAGGGCAGTGCTCTGGGTCATAATGGGACCCTCTTATAAGACAAAACGAATGACATTAGTCATAAGGAAATGTTACTATGTATCTTTCCTTTATGTCCTCAAGAATTCACTATTCAGTGCCTACTACAGGTTGCTTAGGAGAAGGACATAGGAACAGCTTTATTTTTTTGTCAAAGCGTGCAAATCACGCTTGAGTAACTAGAGTCAATACAAGTCCATGGCTTGTGAAATGTCCTGTTAAGTTAGAAAATGCTTTCCAGCAGTTTGACAGGGAAAACCAGGAGTCCCTTTAATAATTTATTGACAATCTTTTTTACCCCTCTTGTCTTGGTCTGAAAATATACTGTTAATTATTTGGTAAAAGATAGTATCTGTATTTCTCTGGTGTTTTCTCTGGGGTTATGGCAGTAAGGCCCTGAAAGAGCAGCACCCTACATCACAGGGTAGGAGGGGCTGTCATTGCCAAGTAGCTGTGCTGGAAGCTCAGCCTGCCAGGGGCATTTCAGCGCAAGGTAGTATGAAGTCACGGGTCAGCTAGTGTCAAAAGTTAATGTTCCTCATCTGTCTAGGAGTCATTTTACACTGAGTGAACGTCTCTCTCTGCTATCAGAGAGGAAACAAAGGAAACTACTTGCAAAAATGTGAAGGGAAAATATAGCACTTTGTGACACATGGCAAAGCCTAATGAAAAATCAGGTGTGTAACTTCTTTCTTGTCCTGTGAGGATGGTTAGCTGACCTGATGTGACAACCAACCCACCGCAGCTGCTGGGGGTCTGGTACATGCCACGCTGCCACCCTGGTGCTACAGCACCCAGTAAATTGCACGCTGTGTGGGGTCATCTAATGTACTGTGGCTAGTCTACTGCCAGTTTCCATTAGAAAAGATGGAGACTGATTTAGTCACATAGTGAAATGTCCTGCCCATGCATGTCAAAGTGGGAGCCTCCTGGTTTTCCCTGTATCTCACGCTGACAAACTCTATGCTTGATGAAATAAATGGAAGTATTGGCACTGACATCAAAGAGCAGAGGCAAAAAATGCTTTGCAAAAAAAAGGAAAAAAAAAAAGATTGTTTTGGGACAGACTAAATATCTCTAGTCTGGAAGAAAGAATAGTCTTTGGCTACACTAGAAAAGGTGGTTGTAAATCATACTTGCTCCCTGTTGCTGCTGGCCAGAGACAGATTAGACCTTGAAATACATAAAAAGAAGTCCAAGGCAGCTCTTGGATTTATCCCGGCTGTTCATGGCCTCAACTAGAGACTGCTGGGTGTCCGAGTCTTTTCACCAGGCTCAGAATACCATGAGCTTCCAGCAGTGGAGCCAGCATGCCTTATTCTCTCCTGGTCTTTGGAGAAGCAAAACTCTTTTGTGGTGGTAGTGACTGGTTCTTTTGTGGGAGGGAGCAGGCTGAGGGTTGAGATGGGAAATGAAGTACAAGGGACTGTGGCTGAAGAGGAGGAATGAGGAAGAGTCAGTGGGGTCTGGGAGGGGAGAGAGATGGTGATATTTCCTGCCTCTCTCTCTCACCAAGTCTTCCCTCATCTGAGCTAATCCATAACTTCTAGACTCTTGCCACTTCCATCTCTTTGCTACAGCTTTTCCTGCTTCCCTTTCCACTCCCTGCAGCTGCAACCTGCTCACCCTCCTGGGCTCTGTGGATGAATGTAGTGTGATGGGCTCAGGACATCAAGACAGCCAGACTCATAATCTCTCCTACAACCTGCACACAGCGGCAGCAGGTTCCCTCAGGAATGTCTCATTTCTTTGCCTGCAACCCCACAGCAGTGCTTTCCACCCCACACCCTCCAGCCCCAACATATCTGGCTCTCCAGAGTCCTGGCAGGGGCAGAATGCTCTGCAGGTTTCTGTCTGTCATTGTTTGGGATGCCTTGACTGCTCTGATTTGGACTTCTTACATCTCCACCTCAAGTAACTCTTAAGCATTTTTCTTTCTTTGCCCACGTGCAATGTATGTGTGCTGTATATATGTGTGCGTGTGTGTGTATATGCATACACATACATGCACACACATTAGTCCTGAGAGTGGAGCACAGTCTAGGAGTCAAAACATAGATTAAAAACTTGAGGGATTTGCTGCTCCATTCTTCCAGCCCTTTTGTGTTGTCAGTGACATAATGCAGATAACAGTGCAGGTCAGACAAGGCATCTCACTGTCCTTCCACTACCAGAGTGGAGAAAGAATTGATCTCCTGGTGTTAGAAAGGCTTTTATTATCCACAGAATGGATTTCCCAAGGGAGCTTGAAAACCTCATATATAAGGGTCCTCTAGAAGACCTTGGAACTCAAAGCTCTGAATCTGAAGTTCACAGAATCACAGAATCACAGAATGTTAGAGATTGGAAGGGACCTCGAAAGATCATCTAGTCCAATCCCCCTGCCGGAGCAGGACACCTAGATCAGATCACACAAGAACGCATCCAGGCGGGCTTTGAATGTCTCCAGAGAAGGAGACTCCACAACCTCTCTGGGCAGCCTGTTCCAGTGCTCTGTCACCCTCACTGTAAAGAAGTTTTTCCTCATACTCAAGCGGAACCTCCTATGTTCCAGCTTGAACCCATTGCCCCTTGTCCTATCACTAGATGTCACAGAGAAGAGCCTGGCTCCATCCTCCTGACACTCACCCTTCACGTATTTATAAACATTAATTAGGTCACCCCTCAGTCTCCTCTTTTCCAGGCTAAAGAGACCCAGCTCCCTCAGCCTTTCCTCATAAGGGAGATGCTCCATTCCCTTCATCATCTTTGTGGCTCTGCGCTGGACTCTCTCCAGCAGTTCCCTGTCCCTCTTGAACTGAGGGGCCCAGAACTGGACACAATATTCCAGATGCGGTCTCACCAGGGCAGAGTAGTTGCCATATCTGCTGAGGCTGAAGTATGCAAAGTCCAGCAATACCTTCCCCATCCAGTACAGAAATTCCTGGGTGGAAGGAGGTGGTGTTTCACGTATGTCTTCAGGCTGTCCTGAGACAGTAGCATGTATCGGAACAAAACTGTGATCATAAACCAGTTAAATGAACATAGGCAGGCCATACAACTCAGAAGCACCTTACCAGTTGAAAGTGTGTGTTGGGTCCTTTCCTATGCATATTTCATGCTGGGAAGAGTAACATTGTTGTTACAGACATGCAAAACCACTCCCCCCGTTTTTTTTTTTTTTTTTTTTTTTTCCCCTGACTCTCTACAAAGCACACAGGAGGGTGCTAAAAGGGAGGGATTATGTGTCATAATAAGTTTGAATGTTTTCCCCTCCTGTTTGGGATCTAACAGTCAGGATGTTTCAGTCAATAAGCATGGATATACTAGGGTCATCCTCTGGAGAAACTTTCTCTCTTGCTTTATATTACTCAATTTTAATTTTGCAAAGACATTTTGGAAAGCTAGCGTCTATTTACTTTCAAATACAGTATATTGAGACCAGAGGTGACCTAGTATAGAAACCAAGAGTCACTCTCTTGCTAAGCATATGTTGATGAATTACCAGAGCCAACAGTAACCTGAAGGAACTGTATTTTTAACTGTCCTGGCTTCAGCTGAGACAGTTAACTTTCTTCACAGTAGTTAGTAAGATGCGGGTTTGGATTTGTGCTGAGCAGAAGGCTGATAACATACTGATGTTTACAGTTACTGCCAGGACAGCCAAGGACTTTTCAGCTTCTCTGCTGTGCCAGCATCTGCAGGTGCAGGAGGAGTTGCAGGGATGGAGCACAGCCCCAATTACTAGCCTAGGATTTGACCTTAGTATTAGAATTGAGATCCAAAGTGGCCAATAGTCTATTCCATGTCATGCACGTCATGCCCAGTATATAGGTAAGGGTCTACCCAGAAGTTCTCTTTCTCTGGGTCAGCACTCTCTGGGTGGTCCCTCTCCCAGGGCCATCTCTCTCCCTTATTCAGCTTTTGGTCTCGGACGCTCAGGCTCTTGTGTCCATTCTGGGAGTGCAGTTTTGGGGGTCTTCCTACTCCAGGATCATTAGCTGTGAACGGGCTGAGCCTTGGTCATCAGGTGGTGAGCAGTATCACTGTGCATCACTCATTTGTATATTTTTACATATTACTATTATCATAATAATTATTGTTATGCCCATTATTATTGTAGTTTAGTTATTAAGTCGTTCTTATGTCAACTCACAAGCATTTTTTTTCTTTACCCCTTTAATTTTTTTCCCCATCCCCAGGAGTGGGGAGGGTGAGTGAGCGGCTGTGTGGAGTTGACTCCCAGCCAGAGTAAAACCATCACATCAACAGACCTGAAAATGTATGAAACATATATGAAGTGTGTGACACAGCTTACAGTGCAAGTGGGCAAGGCTGGCCTGGACCCAGTGTTAGCATCTCATGATCAGAACCATTGCCGGCTTTTAATGTATGTGACAAAGTGGGAAGGAAAAGAAGGGAAACACTCTGAACAATGGAGGGATAAAAGGAGAAGAAGGTGTAAAGGAGGGCTGGATGTGCTGTGTGTGCCTTGGGACTGCCTTTTAGTGAGAGAGAGAGGAGAGATTTGTGCTTGCAGACCTTCACTGCTGCCAGTGGAGAAACATCAGCTGCAAACCCATCCGATGGTACCAGGGACACAATCCCATTGCATGCTGGCCAGCCTGTGGTGCTACATTTGCATGTCCTGCAGGTGACTGTGAGGGAGGCCAGCAAAACAAAGCAGCCATTCATTCCTTGCCCTTCGAAGGTATTCTCACAGTCTCATCCAAGTGTATGAATCAGAAGGGCAAATACACACTGTATTTTCTGTCTGGAAATGCAGTCTTTGTGTCTCCAAACCAGTTCTCTGGTATGCTGGAGAGTTGCCCTGATGTCTATCAGCTGGTTGCTAAATTGGGGTGAAATTCCAAGCTCCCAAGTGGATTTCAAGAGAAGTAGGTGCAGGTACAGATGGGAAAGCAGGATTGTAAAGACTGTAGAGTAACTGTTATGTCTGGTGGAAAGCTGCGCTGCTTTTGGTCTCCTTCCTGTCATGCCGTCCTTACATCCTGACAGAAGAAAAAACTTGAAAGGCACCAGTGTTAAAACGGGTGAGAGCAAGTCTGAAATATCACCATTATCGACATTTTGAAAAATCTTTTTAAAACTTGGTCTGGCTTCTGTGTCCTTATTTGTCTAATTAGTTTCCTCAGAAAATATATGTCAGATATAAATAAATGTAATGGGAGGTAATAATTAACATGATCTAGGAAGATTTCTTGCCCATAGGAATTTCTGTTTCTATGGAGAAGGGTGGATCCAGTTAATGAGATGCTCTCAAGTACAATTACCTTACAAATGTTTTTTTCTGTCTGTCCCTAAATGGTATTTTATTAAGCTCAAATATAGATATTTTTTCTCCTTTACACTGCAGGAGAGACACTTTAAGACTGAAATAGGACATATGCAGCTAAGGAAATGAGCTTCCTAATACCAGATACTTCCATAAAATTATAGTGTCCATGAATTAATAATCTGCTCAGATGAACAAACGCGATTCCATAAAGTAGATGCTGTCCAGCATTTAAAGAAAAGTACAACCTGTGTTTAGGAAGGGGGGGAGGGCATAGTTTGACCAATCAAAATGTGATGACTGAAGTTCTTGGACATGTGACTCCAAATTCTGCAAGAGCTTTCGCTTTATTTTGGCCTTATTGATAGAAGTAACCTAATGTTTCACCTCATTCATACTCTCTGAATTATTTAAATAAGAGCAACAATTACAGATTTGGTTTGACCAAAATATATGTTTGGCCAAAATATATATAATTTCAGAACGTTCTCTCAAATATGGAAAAAAAGTTATTTAAAGTATTTTTTAAAGGAAAACCTTCAAGAGAAGCTGTGTTTCATTTTGGATCAAAAGAAATATTCTAACCTGTAACATTAATTGTCTCTTTATTTTTTAAACTCATCAATAATAATAACAAAAAAAGTTAATGTTAACTTAAACAACTTTCTATTTATTTCTGAACTGCTGACCTAATTGTGTCTGTCAAGTCACGGATCAATGTGAGATTCCTACTCATCTTTTGTGGCTCTCTTCAGTCTTCTCAGTTAGATGAGAATAAATCTGGAAACAACACTCATGAAACCTATAATGAAGCCTTCATCAAACAACCTGTTGACGATTTGCTTTGTATTTGGACCCTTTGCTCTCTCCTGTTCCTTTTTTTGCTTCATTATGTCTTCTGTGTGAGATGTCTACCTTGGTCATTTACACTACATGGAAAGGCTTTCCCATCCATGTGGAGAGAACCAGGCTGACGCAGAGTGTTGTTATTGGCATTCAGATTCCGGGTGGACCAGAGAAAGTCACTGAAGGAATATATGGAGGATATAGGGTTGTATCCACTGGTTGGTTTATTTAAGATAGTATGAAAGTAACCTCTCATAAGTTACTGCTTTTTATTATTTTTCTTTCTCTTTTTATACCTTAAGATGTTTTAAAAATATCTGAAATTAAAAGATGTTCTTTTGGCTAAAAAGCAAAACTGTGACAGAGGTCTGGCTTCTGGCAGTGGTGCTGTAGCAGATCTGTGCTGCTTTGAGGGAATGGTTTAAGGACCTATTTCCCTTTTTTTTTTTAGTTTCTTAGGGGTTTCAACTCAGCAAAGAAAATAATGTTAAGTTTCTCACTCTGTAAAGTAGCTTGATGCCTATAAATACAGTGCTGAACTTCAAAAGGGGGAAAAGGAACAGATATGTAGTATCTATTGCCAAATACAACTCTTGACTAAAGATCTGCACTCCTAAATTTGAAGACTTTTCACTTCTTTAAGTATTTTAGAGCAGATGTCATTGTATTTCTCATTGCTGTCTTGGTGCAGAAGGCATTTTTTATAAAACTGTCAGCTTTATCTTGAATAATACATTAAATATAGCTTTTTACAATTTCTTCTGTGGCTTCCAAATCACTTATGTATGTGGAAGCCCAGGCACAGTGCTCCATTTTGAAGGTCAGTAGTTCTCAGGCACTGCACGTTGCAGAAACACAGTAGTGGGGGGAAAGCATCAGGATAGTGTGACAGTCTATATGAATGCTCATAGCTTCTGACAGCTCCATTTTCTCCTGCCATCTGTGTCCTTAGCCTTACTGAAAATTATGGTGCATCAGCAGTTCTGTTTTATTACCGAAAGCTAAGTCAGTTTAGAAGGATATTTGATATGGCAGCAATTTCTTGAGCTTCCACAGAAAAACTAGAATATTTAACACTCAAATAAAAGAAATTATACACTATGGACTTATAATTACTCATATGTGTATATTTAGTATCAGAAAATAATTTTCCTATTTCTGAGCCTTCAAGTAATTGTGCCAAATTATGCTGAGCATTTTAAACGGGTTTTTAGATTAAAAAAATTAGAAATTCTAGCTGGTTTATCCTAGGAGAAAAAAAAAACCAAAAAAACAAAACAACCCATAGGGACATGTTTGAGTCTTGCAATCTCCTGGGAAAATCCTTGGGACTCCTTGCAAAATCATGGGGGATTTTGGCCCTTTCTGCGCTGTTTCCTGCTATGCTAAACTGTGCCAACAGCCCATCCTGCTTAGCCACAGGCTTATCCCATTGTTAGGCACCATGGATCTTCCACATGAGTCAGGAGAAAACTACCTTGGTGGGGAGGTCATAAAGAAATATAGCAGTATTTGTGGACAGCGCATTTTATTGGGATATGCAGACCATGGTTTATTTAATACCCAACTGTTTGCAGTATGGGGAGCTGGAAATGTCTTTGATGTTTAAGTCCTGTGTATAATAATGGAAGTTCTTGTGAATGTCTTGCAAGTGTTTTGAGTTCAGAGTAGGTCATGATTTGTATGCATTCGAATCAGTTGGAGATTTCTTCATTGGTTTCAGTGGGGCCACCTCAAAAAAGCTGCAAGCTAGGATCCACAATGCTGTTTGAAACACTCCCAAGCTCTCTTCTAAAGGTTATCTGCACTTGTTTCATCTCTGTGGTTCTATAATCTTACATTACATTACACCTTACTTTCTTCTCAAGTGATCATGTTTTTCCTGTTATGGGGCTATAAGTTGGAAAACTCTGTGATTTCCCTTCATTTAGTTAAAAACAATATAAAATGACCTCTGGCACAATATTCTTAGACCATCTATAGGCAAATTCTTTGCTACCATTCCTTCCTTTGCTTCTTTTTACTGGATGTGTTAGTTTCATCTTTGTCGATGTCAGGATGTTGTCAGAGGCACCTGAAAAAATGCAACATTGATGGTGAACTCCAGTACTCAAAAAAATGGGGCTGACAGATCCTCAGGCTTTATAAATCAACATAACTCCACTGACTTTCACTACCTGAAGAGATGCTTCAGGAGCCGGTAATGCAAAGTCAGGATTTTGTTGTTTGGGTTAGTTATTTTTTTCCAGCGTATAAAATATAGTGAAATATAAATAAGAGAAATGTGCAATTGTGCCTCATTTTTCCAACAGTACATTTCTTCTCTTTTCTCTATAATTTTCATACAACTCTTAGTCATAAGCTGAAAATTATTTACTTCTTGGTACTGTAAATTTTTGTTAGACCTGCCCACCAAAGCTGTTTCAAAACTTATTGTAGCCACATGAGATGAGAATAAACTATAGTATCTCCTCCCACTTATTTACACTTTTTATATCTGCTTTCAGCTACAGCTGATAACACACAATTACAACAGAAGTGGGATGCTGTAGCACATGTGTGCTGGCTCTGCTGATGGAATATGTGCTGGAACATGTGCTGATGTGACTCAACTGTCTGTTCCCATGGGTTATTTGGCTATCCAAAAGATGCTTGCTTCTCTTAGCCTAGTGACAGGGAACGGGGCATGGCAAAACAAAGGTGACAAGCCCATCTTCAGATATGACAGGTGAAAACTGGCCCCAGGGAGTCAAGTGGGAAGATCCTGTAGACTTTATGAGGCTAGGTGACAATTCATTGTTGGTAGATGAATCTGGGATTTCAAAGCATTGTAATTTTCTGTGGTATGCATGGGAGGCCTGGTGTCCTATGGACAGTGCAGGTGTGGATTCTCTCCCAGGTGGCATTCCTTGTTCCTGCTAACTTCTCCCAGGTCCTCCTCTGGGATCTGGAATCAGCCTTTCAAATTTTTCAGAGGTCAAAATCCATAGTCCCAAATGGATCATTTTGCAAGTACCTTTCACTTGCTGCACTTCTGTCTTCTGGCTTGTCAGTTATCTACTTTGCACTGTGTCTTCACTTTCTCATCGCTGAGGAGATGGTATGGGTCCTCCAACAGAATTTGCCAGTACCATGTTATACACCAGGTTGGTTGGAGGTCTTTTCCATAGTCCCTACTGCCCCAGCAATATGCTTTTGCTGTGTGTCTATGATGTCACTTTAAGATTTTTCTGATAACAGACGAAAGACTATTTTTTCTTTGGAGTTGACAGACTCATTCTAGGAAATCTTCCAGCTCATTGACTTTGCTTTGACCCTTGGATTTTAGCAGATTGGGGAAAAACAGGTTGATCAGCTGGAGAAAAGACTTGGAACAGGGACTTCTTTGGATGAGAATGCCCCTTTAAAAGTTTGGGAGCTTGTTGTGGTTTAACCCCATCTGGCAACAAAAGCCTCACACAGACACTTGCTCACTCCCTCCCAGAGGGTTGAGTGAGAGAATCAGAAGAGTAAAAGTGAGAAAACTTGTGGGTTGAGATAAAGACAGACTCGTTAGTTGAGATAATGACAGTAATGTGTGTATATATGTATATAAACATCATAAGAAGTCCCGAAAATGTCAGCCCAACAATTGAATGTGGTCAGAGGGGCAAAAAGAACACTTGTAATCCTTATGGGAATTGTAAAGAATGAGACAGAAAGTGTCATTAGTATGTGACATAAATCTCTAGCACATCTATTTTTGGACACTGTGGGCAGTTTTGGTCACTTTCACACTAGAACAAGTAGGACAGGAAATGTCACAGGGAAGGGAAGCAATGCCAACAAAATGGTCTCAAACCTGCAGTTTGGAGGAAGATGGTCTGAGAAAACTTGAAGAGAAATGTAAAATATCTATTGAATTATTTCATTTTTTTCTTACAAAGCAAAAATTAATCAATACCTGATGAAGTTAGCAGGGTATATATTCAGACAGATAATTGGCGATGTTTTAGGATTAAAACAGAAGAAGAACTCATTGGCATGGGGCATGGTGGATACCAAAAGTGCCAGTGGAGTCACAAAAAGATATGTAAAAGCTTTTCGAGGATGGGTTTGTCTGTTGCTATTAAATCCAGAGGTGTGGATCCCATCTCTGGCTCTGTTTACTCCTGTGTAGCTCATAGACTGATAATTGAGACTTATGTACTGTACTCTACATGTTGTAGCATCTGCTACTGGCCACTTTTGGAAGTGAGACACTGGCTGAGATAGGCATTTTGGCATTTTTTTTGTGTCGTGATCTGTAAGACTAGTTGTGAAGTGGCTACCAATTTATACTGAATCTGATTTTGAGACTGCAGACTGGTGTATACTACAGAGCAGTAAGGAATTCTCTTCCTGGCAGTGCAGCGCAGAGGTCTATCTCATGTGTGGAGGCACAAGAGAGGGACATGGTGCACTCTGACATCTGTGAAGTTGTAGGGCACCGCAGGGAAGGAGCCCTGGATGAGGGCCTGTCCCCAGGAGGGGCCTACACAGTCGTGCCCACAAAGCACTGGGGTCATGTTTTAAAATCTAAAAATCTACTGGGTTTTGATTTGTTGGTATGTTTTAACTTCTGGAGCATTCTAGTTTTATGGAAAACTTTTCATTTTCTTGGAACTCTTTTTTTTTTTTTTTTTTTTTTTTTTTTTTTTTTTTTTTTTTTTTTTTTTTTTTTTTTTTTTTCCCCCTCCCCCATGCTAAAGAAGAAGAAAATTTTTTTCACATAATTTTTCATCTCCATGTTTCTGCACCTATCTCCGGTGAAGTCTTTCTGGAGGCCAGAATCCTACTCTGGTGAACATTATAAATGTCACAAGAGTGGTCTTAGAGTGGAGTTCGGAGCCCTCTTGATGGTAATTTTAGAATATTTTGGATTGGCTTTGTTCACTCTAGTGACTCTGGTGAGCTCTAATCTTATAAAGACATATAACATATGTGGCACGACTGCCTAATAATATTTGCTGTGAGGCTTTGCAGCAGACATTTAACTGTAATTTGAGGCAATACTAGAGTAAATTAAATCAAAGTATTCCCCTTACTGAATGCTACGTCCTAATGCTGACAAATAGTTGTCAGCATTTTGCTTGCTTTTTTTAATCTTTTAACCATCCATTTTAACATTATCCATTAAGGAACAGGTAGTGTACATCCTACTCATAGCATATAGCCCTGAGATTGCATTTAGCAGAGCATTGACTCCGACAGGCTCGAGGGTTATGGTGGATAGTCAACAGAGGATGAACTTACAATGTAAGGGTGCATGGAAGGGAGCTTGTTCCTTGAATGTGTGATCAGAATGACAGAGAGTAGGAAGAGGGAAACTGAACAGACCTTGTGTATGGCATTAGTCAGGGCATTTGGAAAGTGCCGTCCAATAGGCAGACAACTGTAAATGAACTCCATGTTTGGAAAAACTTTTGCCTTGAGAGGGATTTACGTGTGCTGACGGCTACATCATTATTGAACTGGTGAGAGGACTTCATTTGGATGCTGTTACTTCTCCCGTGGTCTGTGAGCACTATTCATTTGGGCCACAGACCATTCTTAGTCTCTCTGTCCACTATCATCCAGATGGAGGTTGACAGGTCATTTAGCAGCCACAGCCTCCTTGCATTTCTTCCCTTTAGGTGTGGCACAAGGCGACACCTCTGGCACACTTGCACATTTTGAGCACTCAGTAAAACCATTACAGCCAGGAGTCACTCTCCATTGCTGATTATATGTACTGTACATTCAGCTTGTGCAGCACAGCCAGAAGCTGCCTATTCAGCTTGCTGCAGTAGGGAGACTCAGCCCATGATATCTAAAAGCATGGAAGGGAGTATTTGTGATTGCAGAGAGCTCTTTAATCTAGCAGATAAGAGATTCAGTCAGAGCCTGAGGCTATATTAGAAATGACTGTGATGATCCAGTGAACAATGTACTTAGGGATGCTGTGGATTTTGTGTCACTTGATGTTTTCAAATCAAGGTTGGATAACTTTCTGCAGAACAACACCCTAACCCAACCAGGAGGCACTTGACTTGACAGAAGAGCTGTTTAATGACATTCTATGGTCTGTGTTTTGCACAAAGTCAGACTGGATGATTACAGTAGTTCTTAAAATCTGGGACTCTAATGAGGTGTTTTGTCTTCACAGTCAATTATTTTAGCTATTCACGCACTAGAACAAAACATGATACCCTTGAGACACTTCAAAGGAAATGGTATCCTTTCTTTGCTGTCTAATTTTGATATGCAATGTGCAAAATTTGAGCCATGTCTTTCCATGTGTGTTATAAGACCATGCCAATAGCAACAGCCAGAAGTAACAACTTTCTGTTCTGCCAGCATTTCACAGAATCACAGAATCACAGA
>NW_010143681.1:0-2729 GCF_000699245.1 Pterocles gutturalis | reverse complement strand
AAAGCACGCTGTCCCCAAAGCATGCTCTCACCAACGCCCACTGTCCCCAAGCCCGCTGCCCACAGCAGCAGGACCCCCAGCTCCCCCTGGGCTCTGTCGGGCGCTGCCAGCACCCTCCCGGGAGTGAGGGGAGGGGACAGTGGGGTGCCATGCCACCTGCTGGGACCCTGACGCTGCACCCCCATGGGAACCCCCCCCCCCCCCCAGCCATTGCCGATGTCCTTAAACCCCCAAATTCCTGCTCGCAGGGACCCAAGGAGCATCACCGCTGGTCGGTAATGACAGGACGGCTCAGGCATCCCGAACAGCTTTCCAGCAGCTGGAAAAATCCTCGGAGCAGATGATGTGGCACATTTCTTGTGCCCAGGTATGATGCCTTTGTGTGACCCTCAGGCACAAAAAAAAAAGAAAAAAGGGGGAAAGCAGAACCACAGCAACTTTCTGTAATTAATATAAAGGATTTTAGTGGTTTGACAAACGGGGAGGCTGATGTGATTTTTTCCAAGCGTGGGAAGAGAAGAGCTGGAAAATAATAGAGAAAATGAGTTAAGAAGAGAAAATTTCATTAATTTTGGACTTAATGTTCTATAGCATCATCATAAGACTGTTGCTTCAGCGTGTGCAATGGGATTTACTTTAATGGGATACTGGTGGGATACTGGTGCTGTGGGCGGTGTGTGCGGAGGGACTAGTTAAGGCCGGATCCTGCCATGGCAAGTGGTCCTTTCCCTTGCCTTGGGTGTAAACCCACAGCAAACAAGAGCCATCAGCAGTGATTCAGAGGTGGGTGTGCGATTTTATTCACGTGCAGCGCTGTGAAAATCAGCGCTGTGAAAAATCATATAAAAAATCAAATTATATAAAAAAATGCCTGGGATTTCAGTTGTGGATGCCCCATCCCTGGAGGGGTTCAAGGCCAGGCTGGATGAGGTTTTGGGCAACCTGGGCTAGTGGGAGGTGTCTGGAACTCAACAATCTTGAAGGTCCCTTCCAACCCAAACCATCCTGTCATTCTGTGATTACATTATAAAATAAAATAAAATCAGGAATAAAGTAGTCTCAAGCCTTAGCAGGTCCTTCAGGCTGGTGTCTTCATGGTGGCCATCCAGCATCACCCACCCAACCGCACGTTGCAGCTCTGAGCCATCCTACTGCCTTGTGCAATAAATATCTTCAGTCAACACCCTTTACACTGGATTCTTTTGCTTGATTATCAACTTCCTGACATTAAGAGGTTTAAAATGAACTATGTGATGTAGAAGGTGTTTTCTGAGCAACATGAGTTGCTCTGGAGGTTCCTCCTAGGAACGCTGATGGCATTGGCTTGCTTTCAACTTGAGGGAATTTGAGGAGCGGAGCTGGGGGAGATGAAGGTGAGGACATCCTCTGCTGGGTCACCAGACCAGGTGAGCAGGATTTGGCCGAGGGGCTTCACAGGGCTAGGATGTCCCAGCAGAGCTGCAAAATGATGAAGGTCAGAGCAGTGCCCAAGCTGATGTTCATGCAGCTGCACATTGGAACAAGCACCTGGAACAGGTCAGGATAAGTTAAAACGTGTTGCAAAACCCCAAGAGCTCCTCTGAACCATCAGGATAAACCGCAGCAAACCCCTCATTGCCTCCAAACTCCAGCTTTCCAGCAAGAATGAAGGCAGCAGAGTGGGAGGGGTTGCAAAAGCAGCTGATGGCTCAGCTGAGAAAGACCAACGAGATGGGGGAAAATGCTGGTTTAGTGGGATCAGACATCTGCACCCACCTGTGGCTCCCGCACGGTCCCACCCCCTGAGCTCCTGCACCGATCCAGACCCTCAGCTGCACCTTCCCTCCTGATACTCCCACAAACCTGCTTTTCCCAAACCCTCAGCACCACTGGGCACCCAGCACGCTGCTGCCTTCACCACCTCCTCCTCCCTCCGTGCTCCAGCCCCCTGGGCCCGAATGCCAGGAGGTAATTAGGAGCCTAATGAGGAACAGCAGTGCTGCTAATCCCCGCGAGTTCCCTCACTCTCAGGCACGAGTTCCCTCACTCTCAGGCACTTCTGAACGAGCACAGTGATCTGCTTGGCTGGCAGGGTGACAGCAATGCAGCCTCTGACAGACCCTGCCGCGGCGGATGCAAGCAGATGTCTTATTTCCAGTGGTTTATGATCCATTCGGGCAGGTTTCACCCTCTCGGATGATGTTGCAGCTCTCCTGGGTTCCTGCTTCACCGCAGACGGATTTTTCCTGGACGTGCCCAAGCAGGAAAGGAAGATGCATGAGGCTCGAAGACCTTTGTGTCCATGTTATTCCCAAATGCATGTGTTAACAGTCTTCCTTGAAATAAAGGGCAAGTTTAGGACTCCAGGAAAGGTGTTCACATGCAACCCTACAGGAAAGGCCCACTCCAAGCTGAGCCCACAGGTCCCGATCGTAAAGCTTCTGCTTAGGTCTGGAAATTCCCCTCGGTCCTGCTGAGGTTCAGCCCGGACCACGGCACGCGGAGCACGCCACACCTTGGGGAAGCTTGCAGAAGAGCCGGAGTTTGGGGCTGGGGGGCCACAGCCCCACCACGCACCCCGCAGCGCGGCCGGACACGTCCCATCCTCTGCCCAACCTTGTCCAGGGTCCGGCTGAAGGACCGCGATGTGGTGGCCCCAGGGGGGTCCACAGGGTGGTCTCAGCTCTGTCTCTGGCTGGCATTGGGGGGGGACACATGGATAACAGCCCCCCCACCTCTGACACCTGACC
>NW_010143680.1:0-32286 GCF_000699245.1 Pterocles gutturalis | reverse complement strand
GGCAGCGGGAGGCCAGGGCTCTGTGCAGGCCGCAGCGCTGCCCGGTGGCAGTGGGCCCTCGGGGGAACAGGGGGAAGCAGCGGCCAGCGTGAGCTGTGTGTGCCTTTGGGGAGTTAGCTGTGATCCTTTGGGTTGCTGCTAGGCAAATGGGCCAGTGCCTGCCTACAAACTGCTCTGTGCAGATCTTTCACTATCACAGTGTGTGTAACCTTAATTTTACCCCATGTCTGCTGTTACTAGGCATAAAGTTATAACGGTAACTTTTTGTGTTCCACACCTGCAGAGGGAAAAGTGACAGCACCTTCAAATACATCTTAAATATGTAGATGCATTGTGTGATGTGAAAACCCACACAGACTGATCTTCAATCAGTCAATATTAAAAGGTGAAAATAATCAGGTTTGTTCGGGTTGCCACTGAAGAGTTTCCAAGGTGCTGCTGTTCAAGTTGACTACTACGGATGTAGTGAAGGTATTGTATATCTAGAGCACAAATAGCAGAATGTATTTCCAGAAGCAACAGTAGAGACACATGCACACACATTGCTTATAGCTAATAGTCAATTATACAGTAATTTTAGGTTGGTCTAAATCACATTAAATTGTACAATGTAACTGTATCTCTAAGAAAACAATGAAGGTGCTTCTCAAACACTAGCAGGTCACCAGCCAGAATACACATATTTGCAAAACACATATTGGCTCAAGGATGAGCTACCTATTTCATCAGTGTTTTCTTTTTATCTGGAGAAAAAAGAGTACTACATAAGACATGAGTGAGCTCTATGAATATGATTGCCTCTCAAATGAAGAAGTCTAGAGGGAGCCTCTCCAACAAAGTCCTGGCTGAAAGGATGCCTAAAGGAGTGATCAAAGATGCAATCTTCTGCCATGTTTGAGATGTTGTGTTTAATAAACAGCTTTGCCTCCAAGAAAGACCAATTCTGTCGACAGCTTCTCAACAAACTGCATTATCCTAAGTACTGGCTAACTGTTTGGATCAAGAAGAGGCAAGACATTTAGTGGAAGTCTGTTATATATGGATATTTTTAATTGTTGAACTTTTAATATCCTAAAGACTTACCCAGTTAGTGTGACAAGATGTAATATGCATAGCTGTGTTAGCTGTGGTTGTCTGAATCTTCCCTGATTTTCATTATTGTGCCTGGGATCAATGTTAGGATGGCAAGTATATAGTTACCTGGGTCATCATAATTGGTCCAGTACTTAGCCCACAGGCACTGAATGAGAAGGCGTATCAGTTGAGGGCAGTAGAGGCAAGTGGTATTTATATGAACTCCAGCATCCACAGTGTTAGTATGCTTCTTATAAATGCTGGTGGAAGTTCAGTTATACTTAAGCAATCAATATTTTTTTATCCTTGCAATTTTTTATTTTAAATTTCTCCTTCATTCTTTTAGGCTGGAAACTGCAATCAGAAACGTTTAAGCATTCTGAGCATATTTTGGCTTCATAAACTTCTCCTCACATTGCCCACAATCCCTTAAGATTGTGTAACTTCCTTCCTAAACCCTTCTTTAACAGCCATCACCTGCACAGGTTCAATCTTGTATCTTTTGTTTGTTAGAAAACAAAATTATTGGTTTTGGAATTGATCAGGGGAAGATAATACATTATTTTTGGCAGAGTGACATTCTTCCTTTTTGCCCACTCATTTTTCACAAGTAATTATAACCAGTAGTTTTAGTATTAGTATCATGGAAATTTTCCCATTAATATTACAGGACACTCAGAAGAAGCAGAGGGACATCTACAGTGAGCGGAGGAGGCAGTTAGAGTCAAAGCACAGCTTGCAAGAAATAGACAATAACCCTTTGAGAATATTTTGCTGCATAACTATCCTGCTAGATTGCAATGCAGAGAATACAGTTTCAATGTGTGTCTGCACATCTACTGAAGTAATAGTCCAGTTGTCCTCTCCCTGAAGTTAATAAAAATTAGCTTGAACACCAACATAATGCTATCCTTGAATCTTTGAGGTAGTCCTCAAAAAAGTTCAGATGGTAGATGTTTAATAAGGGGAACACACTTCTCCAGTGTATCTAAACTATATATAGAGATAAATATATAGAAATACTAAACTGTTTGCTTAATTTTATTAAGGTAAACCCTGTTCCTTTCAGATGTCCTAAAGTTAATCCCTGGTGTTTACACTTATTTCTGCTGTTTACATTGGCTTCATAAACCTTCAGCTTAAACAGAGAAAAAGAAGTAAGCGTTCTTCCCATGAAACAGCTCAAGAGAGAAATCCTGACTTCACTTAAATGAAGCATACTTCCTGCTTCAACATAATTAAATTGTAAGATCTTAAAAATAAAAACAAAGAAAAAAACCCAAAACTAATTTACTGCAAAGCTAAAGACATCTCTGGGGTAAAAAGGAACTTTGCTTCCATATGTTACAGATGAGGAGATTATCGTTACTTATGAGGACATTCCTCCTCATGTTCTTGTTTGGCTATCTGTTTCAAACAGAAGTTTCAGCCAAAAGCAATTGTTGATTGTAGGGACAAAGCTAATATTTGTTCTGCAGAAAGGAAAAAAAAAAAATCTTTGCTGGTTCAAAGGCCCTCAAGTATTTCAGGAGGGTGGTGGCCTTAGTGCCACAAGTGTGACTTCTGCCATCCCTCTGAAGGTAAAACCAGATTCTTGCAACTAGGCTATGTTTATAACACCAAATAAAACAAGTGATGGACTGCTCTCTGGCCAAGTACCAGGGCCTGGCCACATCCACCTTACAAAGCAATAGCTTCCACCCTTCCATGGACCTAAGACACAACCATTAATATGTTTCTGCTTTTTTGTTGGCTGTTTCTTCTCCTGCAAAAAAAAAAAAAAGCTTATTGGAGTGATGTTTTCATAGGATGAAGCTGACAAAATGTACACCCTGCCCTGGAGAGTCTGAGGGGGGTGAAAAAAGGTGATGCTAGGCATGGGAAGGGGAAAGGAGGGAGGCTGATGCGGTGTTTGCCTGGTGCATGCTGCCCACTGGAATGGGCTGTGCATGGACCATCTCCTGATCTGGCCACTGGCTGGGACAGCACTAGTTGTCACAAGCCAAACCTGCAATCGGAACACAGGCTGCGACCTTAGAGCTGTAGCAAAACTGAGCTGAAGCTTGGGCTGAAATAACAAGTATTCTTAAAAAAACCCCCAAAAAACCCCAAAAAACCCCCCAAAAAACAACAAGAAAAAAACACCCAAGACTTAAATAACTCCAGGTGGACATCCCAATTACATTTGACTTCATTATTTTTGCCTTTGTTTCTGTCTTGTAAAATGGTAAGAATACTTCAAACCAGCAGGAAACTAAAGCTAAAGCTTTCACATCCTTCTGGTTTAAATGGACCATGCAGGAATCACAGAGTGTGAAATGTGATGGCATCAAGACATGAAGCCTGCAGGCATCCAGGCATCAGGCTGTACAGTCCTTGGGCCTTCAGTTGTATTTGCAGTTTTAGTTTGAGATTTACCCTTCGGCCCAAGACTCTTAGGAGACTCTGAGCACACTTATTCTGAGAGAAGGTTGATCATGGTAGCTGTGTGGGGTCAATGAAGCTGCAGAAGTATGTGGAGGAGGAAAAAAAAAGCCATGAAATATTCATAATCACAAGTAATTCAGTGGGTGTTCATTGAGGCTTTACAAATGCTCAACCCCATCCACATAGGATAAATATAAGGAAAATATACAAAACTTTTCTGTTTTCTTGCAGGGGTCAGTCATTATTTTGCATTGCTATTACAGGGGAGGAAGTAGAAATAAGGTATTTATACATACCACATACTGTGGAAATGAATTGTGTGTGGTATAAAATGCACTCTTTCTGGGCATTAAGATTGCGCATACTTTTCTTGGGAAGAAAAATGGCTCTCCTGGAATGCAAACCTCCCTTATTCCTGGCTTTTGCACTGTGGCATCATAAATAAGGCTGCTGCCTCAAAGTCAGGAGCTTGGAAAAGAGAAAGAAAATATAGACCCTATGGCTGCCTTGGTGTCCAGAGAAGTGCTGAGCAAGGCAGCGTGTAAGAGGACATGTACAATTCAACTGGGGAGGGAACAGCTCCCATTACTCCTTGGTGGATGAGCATTTTGTGGCTGAGCAGAAGCAGCCTGTGCCGGACAGAGCAGAGGGCACCCCCTGCCCCGAAACTGAGGGCAGAAGCAGCTGTTTTCTGGATGTGGAGCACAGCTAGGCTGCGCACCACCGTGCATCCCCCCGGCTGTTGGAGCAGGATGCCCAGGGCATGAGGAGCACTGCCTTAGAAGTCAGCCTTTTCCGTTTTGCAGTGCCCACAGCACAGAAGAGTGGGGTTTTTTGTTTCTTCTTCTTTGTAAAGCCACTCCCTGGGTACTGATGCTTGCAGGGAGGCAGTCTCTTGATGTGGTCTGCAGAAAAGTCCTTGAGTTCGGGCAGCTGTAGAGACTGAGTTGAAAAATTTGACTTTTGCAGAGGACCTTGGGATACACACATCTCTTGTTTTCCTCTGTAACATGATCTCTGTAACCCCAGCAATCCTGCCCTTCTCCAACTTCCATTTCCTATTTTAACATTTTTGACTCTTTGCCCTCTTTGAAGTGTAATTTTTTGTCCCCCACAAGACCCCCACAAAACCCCTTCAGGTGTTTTCCTCATTTTTGTGGGGTGGGGAGAGATGAAATGGCATGTTGTTTTATCAAGAAATGTGCAGATATCTCTCCCTGACATAGAAAAACAGTGACAAAATTTGCATTTGCTTTTTCACCTAAGACACTTTTTCATTCCCCTTCAGCTTTCCAAGTAAGAAGCTTGAGAGCACCTCCATGAGGATTTCTAGTATTGCTCAGGAAAGACTCCTAAAAAATGAAATTCCATGTAAGCATCTTCCACCCTGCCTGTGCCACAGCATCTGGTCTTCTCTTATAGCCCTCAGCTCTCCACACCTCCAACTCACTTGGTCGGAGTGCAGGTTTCCATTAATATTCTTTGGATGTAGGGGTTTTGCATGACTCAGAAAGGGAAGGGTGAGAACATGCACAGGGTTAAGATTTTTCCTCATGTAGCTGTATGATTATAAATTGTCAATTCATTAAAGTGCATGGTAGCTGATACAAAGTCTAACCCTGTGCACTTGTTCAAAGAGTCAGAAAACTCTATGTGAAGTACAGGTAAGTGAATTGCACCTTCTCCTCTTGAACTATGAAATTACCTTTTGCAGAAAGAGGCATGTCCTCATGCTGCCAAACATACTGCATACCTTCAGCTGATATGCTGATGGAGTTAAGTCTTTCTTTTTGTATGTCCATTCTTTTGCTAAGCTCTATTTTTCATGGTCATCTTATTCTGAAGTATAAATAAAGGGAGAGACTTTAAAAACAAATACCTAAGATAACAAGGTACAGTATGGTCTTTTATTCTGTAAGGTCAACACCTTCTGTTCCTTCCTTTGCTTCTGTACCTGTACATTGAACAAGTCAGACAAAGCAAAGTTTCAAAAGTCAAAGTGCAGTGTGTCATTGAAATATGATTTAACATTCGTGAAAGGTTTAGCTGTCTCTGGTACAACAGGATCTGGACTATACAATTTGTGGAACATCAGTGTAAAAAAGTTACCAAGGTAACCCTTGGAAGACACAAATAACAGTGTCTGCTATAATGAAGATATATTTCTGTGAAGCATTCTTGAAGTTTTTAATCTGACATGACAAGAGTACTTCTGAATTATTTCTAAATGAACTGACATGGCAAAATCCATATTGAGGAAATTGTTTCTTAAGTTAATCTGCTTTTATTCTTTTCATTAAAGAAATAATGGTGGAGGTAAAGCTGATTTTAAAGTTTTAAATTCACATTTTCATATGTTTATAATTTGTCCAGTAATTTGACATTTTTTCTGCTTTATTTGACCCATATGTTTGAAGTGACTTTTTCTGTCATTCACTGAAGTCTTTTAGGCATCTCCTGAGTTATTTAGAGCCTAACATAAAATTCTGTAGTTAAAACATTTTGAGGATGTGTATTTTCTTTTCATGCTTGCTTGGATAACCCCAAAATAACTTTAGCTTGAAACTTGGCGTGTAGTTACTTTGGAACAGAATGTCATTCTTCAGAGTCCTCAGAAAGAAAATTCTCTTTGAAACAGTGAAGCCCTCCACACTCTTCCCTTCATGAGACATATTTGCAAGAGAGTCCTTTAGTTTGGAGTGGCGGTCCTGGCTTCATGGGAAATAACCATGAATGGCCTCTGCTATCCTCAGAGTGAGGATCTGACTAATGGCTTTTGGAAAAACAAGTGTAGGAAGGAGCGGAGTTCTGGAAGCAGTTAGTGTGTCTTCCCACATATTCTTCCTCTCTTCCCAAGATGAGACAAATTATTGTGGATAGACAATAGCCCTGGCTACAGTTATAAAGTGAAGGATATTTGGCATGAGGTAGGGATCAGAGGTGGGCTTATGAGTTGAGGACTAAGAGCAGTGAGCAGCAGATGGTGTGGGAAAGAATTTGTGGAGTCAGATTGATCTCGGTGAATTATGCTTTTGCAGTGTGAAACCCCACCCTCTCAGTCCTTCCTTTGCTTCCAGGCTCTAAGCGACTTGGAAACCAGTTCATAAATACAGTTCCCCATCTCTTCTGCCCACTCAGTCCATCCTAATTAAGTTATAATGAAGGCTACACAAACCAGTCTGAAAATGGGAGTGGAAGAATAAAGCTTTTGTTTTTCCCACTCTCTCATTGCCAGAGACTTTCTCCCATTTCTTAGAATACCACCCAACATTCAATTCATAAAGTAGTCTAAATTGAGCTACTTTTAATATTGTTTCACTCTGTATAACTGCTACTGTGAAAAAAAGACCAAATGATGAGGAATGATTGTGCAGGCTGGTGGCTGGGTCCTTACTCCAGGAGGTAGGACGTGGATCTACCCCTGCTCCAGTGAGTGTTTAATTATTCACAGAGAATGAAAAGTGCCAAGAGGAAAACCCGTCACTCTATCCTCCTCTAGCAGCTGGTGACCACAGCAGTTCCTCAAATGCGGGGAAAGGTGGATTCAGATTTCTGAGGCAGAAAAATTACCATAGCCCTGGTCTACCCCACCTTGAGTTCTCTTCAATGAACTGGGAGTAACAACTTTCTTCCTCTGATAGTTCTGTGATTTTTTCCCCCTAATCAAACCTACCTAATAACCTAGTATTTAAATTAATTTCAGTACAACTAAAATTAATTTCCCAGTTAATGGGATTTTTTTTGCTTTCTTTTCTTTTGTTCAGTTTTAGATATAAGCTTTATTATTAAAAATCTAATAATATAAATGTTCCCACTATGTTTTATTAGTAAAATTCAGGGGATTGTGTATGCTAAATTAAAGCAATTGCTTCCTCTTGTCTATTACTCAGGCTACTATTACTGGTACATAGAGAATTTAAAATGTATTTTCATATTCTTTCAAACCTTGAGTAATTCATTTCTCAACATATTTATTTGTTCTAAATGAATGCATCTTTCTTCTTTCTCGTTTCTTCTGCTTTCTGGTATTAGTCAGTGTGCTCTGGACTAACCAGCCTTTCCAAGGGAAGAATGGTTCAGCTGAAGAATGCGAAGTACAATTTGTTTATTTTACTATTTGCAAATACAGCTAAACAGACGTAATGCACCCTGAAAAGAGAAAGCAAGAAAGATGCTCAGATGGTGGGTTCATCTGTGTTATTTAGTTGTTTTGCTGGAGCCTGAAAATTCAGCAAAATACATAATTAGCCCATGTTTGAAATTCCCTGTTTTGTTGGAAATTAAGCACAAGCTAAACCCAGTTCCTATTCAGCACACGCTGAAATATTAGCATCTACTTCAGTGTCTGGCTTAAACTGTGCCTAAATCTTTAAGGTTAAGACAAATCCATCTTTTAGAAAAAGAAAGCTTCTTACCTGTCCTTCTTGTAGTTATATCTGTGTGCATAATTTGTAGAAATTTAGGGACAAGCTGGAAAATGGGAAATGCATATACTCTGGTTAATCTAGATTTATAGTCCATTTATTGGACTAGTAAGACTAAAGGCAGCAGGAGATTTTCCCTGTATCATGGGACAGAATAAAATACTTGGCTACAGGACAAGCCAAAATACAGATGGGAAAAATGGATTTCTGCATACTAAAGAGAAACAGAAAGCACTGAATGATTTTTCTGTAAAGCCTATTGTTATTATGTGGCTTTTTAATAATGATTAGATCTTGAGAGAGAAAAGTGAGCTACACGCATTAAACTTGTATTGATCTAGAGCCCCTTGTACTTGCAGGCAAGTGAATGGGTTGGTATAAACTGACATTCAATCAATTAGACTCATGAAGTTTTGAGGCAGCAGCACTTTAAATAATGGTTTTATCTGTAGGCATGGGGTTTGCATTTGACTTCAAAATGGTGCAGATACCTAAATGCCCAACCCAGCTAAATAGTTTGCCATCATCTGTTTGAAAAATAAGTGAGCTGATAAGATACAGTAGAAGTACTAAAGAAATGACTGCCTGGCGGTGTACTGCTAACTGATGGATGGTAACAATGAAATGCTTAATTCATCATTAGCAAAAGCAGGGTCTTTTCCATTTATTCTCTTCCATAAGCCCTGAGCACAGAGCTCCTCACACCAGCCCCAGGGGATGCCCTTCCCACCAGGAAACAGCCATTTCCAGCAGCATCTTCCACTGTTCAGCATGAAACCTCCACAAAGCTGGGGCTAGTGTCTGTGGCAGGCAATAAACCAGCTCCTGTGCAGTGTAGCCAGGGCAGAAACATCTTTTCGTCAGTGACAATAGCTCTGATCCAGCCAAATTTATCTATGAATAGGCATATTTTTGAGGGAAGATGTTGGGTAACTATGAAACAGCTGTGGCACCTCCTCAGTGGCCAATATGGTTAATTGCAGCTTCTCTTCCATTAGATTTCCATTAGATTATAGCAAAAGTTGTAAAAAGGCCTGACTGCAAAGTTAGAAAAATTTTCCTTGGGAAAAATCACGTGAATTATTACCAGGTTAATTTTTGCCAAACCATCTAAGTAGCTGACAGCTTCCAAATGGAAGAGCAGCCTGCATGTCCCTGCAACATTGCTGCTGGTGTATTTAGCTAAGGGGGGTCTAGGTCCTCAGCGACAGAAGTGCTGGAAGGCAAAGGGATGTGTCAGGTCGGAGGGAGAAAGGAAGCCAGCAGTGAGCTGAAGGCAGTGCTTCAGAAGATGAGCAGTGTGGTTTGTGGGTACCTAAAGGGGGGCTTGCAAATGCCAGCACGTTGCTAACACAGTGACTCTTCTGGGTAAAAGATAGACAACATTTTGGAAGATGTAACTTTCAGCCAGCATTTTGGGCCTGGCACATCTTTCTGAGTCCTTTGTGAGACTCTCCTGGGCCAAGGTAGGTCTGGGCCTCTCTCCCTCCCTGTGCCTCTTGCCAAGCCACGTCAGCTCCAACTACAGCCAAAATCACTCATGCTGCATGGGACCAGAGCACCCAACAAGCCTGAGTCAGCCTTGATGGAGGCTGTGCGGGCTGGAATCGTGTCCCGTGGCATGATCCACTTCAGCTTGGGCAGAGGCACTGGACCATCATGGATTCTGGGCAGAAGCATCCATAAAAGGAGCCATGAGCAGCCATACCACCCAGGATGCATGTCTGAAAATGCATCGCTAGGGCTGCTGTAGGAATAAAGGGACCCAGTTCTTGAGGCAGGCCTAAACAAAAGCCAAGGAAAATAACGGAAGCCATGGGAGGACAAGTGTGGCAACGCTGGAGGTGCCTGGTTTAGCACATCCAAATTCAGGAGATGAATATCATTGCTGAATACTCTCCAGTTTCTCCAGGGAGTCTCTTGGTGCTCTTGTCTGTTCTCAGGGCAGGAGAACAGAAATGAGGATGATGCCCAGACTGTGGGGTCAGGGCAGTGACCATGATGTGGGATGCTCTTGATATTCTGCTGCTTTCAGCCACAGGCATTTCAAGGACCCCAGGGGTCAGAACAAACAGCCAAGTGAACAGGCACAGAAGACAGCGTGACAGGTCTTTCCCTCATTTTGTCTGCTTGTTTGTTTATTTTTTTCTGTTCGTTTTGGGTTTTGGTGGTGGTGGTGGGTTTTTTTTGTGTTAGATCTTGTGTGCTTTGCCGTGAGGAAGTTTAGCTTTGCCATGAGGAAGTTTAGCATTGCCTGCTACATCTCATGCTCAGCCTGCCTGTAGCATTTAGTCCCTCACACTTCTGTGCAGTCCAAGCATGGGCATGCAAATCTGCACCTCCCTCACCTACCCCCATTGTGCTGGCTGTGTCCTGACACCCTCAGCAATTCATCACACAGCTCACATGGCAGCAATTTTAAGAAAGCAAATGCAGGTACGGATATAACCACTGTTTTTTCATTGGTTAGGTAGCTCGGTCTGCTTTTGTTTTCTTAATTTCTTACTCCAAAACCAATTTGCTGTGGTAAAGTGAAAATAGGAAAGGCCTATGTGTTCTCTCTGGCAAGTACTTGTCAGTCCTTCTTCAATCCATACATAGTGTACTAGGGGTTGGAAAACCAAACTGAAGGTGTTCAAGGTATCCCCTGCTGTTATGGCCCTGCATAGGTTGCTTTCTCCTGTCCATAAGTTCAGGTACTAGTGAATACTGTGAGCTTGAACAGGGTCAGGACATACAGGTCTGGATTCCCCTGGGCTTGAGTAAGATGCAGTTTCACTGGTTAGAGTAAAAGAAGTAACCAGGAATTAAAGGACAAGTTAATGTCCTAGTTAAGTCAGTCACAAGGAGTTTACCTCTTCAACAAAGCTATATTTAATAGATGCCTTACTAATTAAGGGGGGAAAGGAGAAATACAGTCAGAATACAATCAGTAGCCGCTTTGGTGAGCCCAAGGCCAGGATGAAACTTGTCAAAACCAGTGAGCCCAAGTCTGGGGAAAATGTGAAAATCTTCTTCGTTGATGATCTTCTTGACAGCCTGCTAGAAAAAAAGGAATAGATGAGACATATTGCAGACAGATATCAAGTGTGGAAGATGTGTTATGCTTATTTTCCTTGTATGTGTCAGTTAAGAATAACTAAAGGTGGCTGTCAAACCAGAGGCCTTCAAGTCCCCAGAGGAGTAGAAGTCCTAACAGCTCTTGCAATGCCCAGCATCTCAGTGCCCAGAGGCCCTGGGGGGCTGCAGAGTTCTCCTTAGTCAAGCATCAAACAAGGGCTGCCCTGGGAGTTTGTGACAAAACCTGCAAATCCCAAAGGGTTAGTGTTGGGAGGGAAACTCCTTGGTGGGCAGTGGGAACTGAGATGAGTCTTGAGGTCTTCTCAGATTGTGAGTAAAATAGGAAGAGCACTGAGAAAGGCTGAATAATCTATGAAGTGGATCGTTTCCAAGAGCCTAGAAGATTGCCCTTTCCAGTACTGACTTTGGAAAGACAGGATGTTGGAATTATAGAGATGCTAGTTGGACTAAGTGGCTCGTTCCCATCCCATATTAATGCAGTATTTGGCATCCAAAGGATGACATTTTGCACTTAGATGCCTGTGTAAACTAAATCACTTTACATGACACTGTTGTTTTTATATTTCTACTTAATTTATTTATTGAAGGCAATTGTTTATATCAGACTACTAATGCAATATCCAAACTTCTTCCATCATGTATACTAAGCTGTTAAGCAGAATAGCCTTGGCTACTGCAAGTGGCATAGATTTATATCTTGTACATATCTGAGAATACCAAGGACCAGATAAAAAGTTCCTGAGTCATTTTTGAAGTACCTTTTGAAAAGGAGATATAAGGAAACTGACTTATACCTATAAAGCATCATATAGGCAGAACATAATATATAAGAAACATACGGTCTATATATCGAGCATGAACTTAAAAATTAAGACTGAAGGATGTTTTACTGATCAAGTTCCAGAAAAACTAACATGGGAAAAGACAGGGTTATTTAAAGGCTGAGAAATGAACAGAAATAGGTAGACCCTGACTATATTTCAGTGAATAAACAAATGCAGTCCTTACGCCACAGTAACATACCATGTCATTCCAATGATAAACACAGTCAGAGGTAAGGAAAATGCTTTTTCTGATTGCTTTACAGTCATCTCACACATTTTAACAATATGTTGACGTGAAATTTTAAGTTCAGGCAAGGAAAAAAAGAATATACAGCCTATTTACAATTTAAAAGAGGCTATTATTTGTTATAGTTTACTTCCAGGGAGGTGCTGAAGCCCTTTCATCTCCTACCAGGCAAGCTGAGGGTACTTCCGTCTCTGCAGCCTGATAGGGATGCTCTGGCTACCTGTGGGCACCGTGGCTCTACCCGGCCTTGCCAGCAAGAGGCCACTGCCAAGCCGCCTCCTCGTGCAGGGAAACAGGACCTGACAGATAGCCGCAGCTTTCACTTGACTTTTCTGGGACTTCTCTGCAGTGCTGTTTCTTTTTCTTGTACAGTGGTTAGTTTTCCTAATGATGGGAAGGCTCTGTGTCCTGTTAACATAGATGTAGTGACTTGTATGAACATGCTCTGTCTTCACTCCATTGCCTTGCCATAGCTCAGGTGCCGTGAGTTAAGTCACGTTCTGCCCTAAATTGGGTTCATACAGACGATTTCAGGGTAAAGACACAGCAATAAACCAGCTGATTACCAGCTTACATTTTATTTGCAAAATATTTACTGCCAACAGCTTACAGTCTCTTTGGAGGCAGATGATTACCTTTTCTACCTTACTATGAAAATGAATCTCCTCTCTTCCTCAGGAAGCCTTTTCTGTTTAAGAAAATTTAAATATCTGATTTTTTTGTGAGCCTTGCTGTGGTTAAATCACTGCCATACATTTCCTTTTGTAGTGATCTCAAATGAGTTCGAGATAATAAAACTTTTTGTAAAATACTGATTAGCTCTCTTAAGTAACAGGACTGAATACAGCCAAAAATATAGTTTCCAAAATATACGGCCTCGGTCCAACACGGTTCTGTGTTGCTTCAGGTGTCATTTAAGCATGCAACAATATTCCCAGGAACTCTGATTCTCTTCACAGATGATGTTATTATAAATAAGACACCATTTTTCAAATAGACAATTTCTGGTGCAAATTTGCCCAGGCGTCCTTGATTTTTGTGGAGGCATATGTAAACATCCTTCTTGATATTTGTCTTCTTCTGTTAAAGAGCCAAGTAAGGGAATGAACAGCACTTCATATTTTAATGAGAAGAAAACACTTTTCTAGGATGTGCCCTTTTTGTATTTTCAGGTGCACCTCTGGTACTGCTGAGAACCTCTGGAACTCTTGGTAGATAAACCTCTTGAGAAACCCTGCTGCAGAGATTGTGCAAACATGTCAGAGCACCAGTGTTTGGATCCCACCACACAGAAAACTTCATCTTGTTTAATATTTCCAACTGAGAGTGGAAAGATATCCTTCCAGCCAGGAATGATTTCTGGGGTATTATCTAAACATTGTTGGGTTTATGGCCAAACTGAAATGTGGAAATCATGGCTTAATGCCCCTTTTGTGCAACTTCTCAGCTAATTACTTGATTCTGAGCACACGAGGGGTTCCCCTGACCATGCATGTGTTTTCAGAGAAGACTTCAGCTGTGTGACTGTGCTTGTGAGACTGAAAATTTTTATGAAATAGCTTGTTTTATTATGTGCTTAGGCTGTGGTTTGACAAGATGATTTAGGGTGTCTTGTACCATATCTAACAGGCACGGATTGCAAAGTGCTGGACAAACTCATTCTGCTGGATCATACTGGTTCATAAAAATGTAGGTAGGAGGTATGTCTTATCCCAGAGACTTGCAGAGTCTGTCTGAATTGTTATTATGTAAGGTATACGTAAGGTGTTATATAAAGTATTATAACACCTTGTTTTGGCTGAGGTGTTGTTTGTCAGCTGGCATAAAACTGGCATACATAACATATTTTGCACTCTGATTCAGCATACTGCAGAGGTGTTCACATCTGATACCATCAAAATTATGCTGCCAGGTGATTCAATAGCACAGCTTCTGTGTCCATTATGATGACTTACGTCACTTCTTACAGGAGAACCTAGTCCAAAAATCAGCAAAACTCCCTCTGAAGTCAGCAGGCTTTGGATCAAGTCAGGCTCTCATTTGTTTTGCTCCCCCCAGCTTGAAACAGACTGGGTACCTTAACTGGTTTTAAGAGACTGCTTATTTTCTTAAGAGTGTATGTGACAAATAAGCAACAGAATATTAGGTTTTAAGAAACAGCATTTTATATTTAACAACAAATTTTTAAACTGATGTATCTATGCTATTTTTTTGGAAAGAAATCTTCTGTATAGTTATTGGTTTGTTCATGTATTAGCTCTGGGGAGCAGAGGGAAGGAACGTGTGATGTGATGTGATATCTGTCATGAGATCAGCCCCTGGCTCGAAGATGACCTCAGCCTAAGGCAGATAGCTATGGCATCTAACACTAGTATCTGCTTAGGCTACAACAACTGGGATGCTTGGGATTTCAAAGGCTTCACACTGTGGGAGTGTTTTCATCTGGGTTTAGTTTTCGCCTGTCTTAATTACAATGCTGTTAGCACCGTCTGCTGCTGGTTTCTTTTCCTAGTAGCAGATCTGAACACACTCCTAATTCTCTCGACAACAATCCCCTTCCCAAACTCATACGTGTGATAAGGCATGTGACTGAAGGAAAAAAATGAAAGCCGCTCACAAAGCTGTGTCTCAGACCTTTTCACACCTGTAGTTTGATTCCTGAGATGCATTCCTCTACATTGTCTTTCAAAAGGTGTGCACCTGCCAGGCTGAGTGGGGCCAGCCTTATCAAGATGGTCATGGAGGCCAGGAGGTTTCACATCACAGCTGGAACCACATTACCTCATCTTTCCAGATAATCATTCACCTGCTTAGACATGTGCTTCTGGCTACAGACTCATGAGTGAGACATGCTGAAGTCACAGAAAAAGGCTGTAGGTTGCTGTGGGAATAGTTAGCGTTGGAAAAACTAGTCAGCAGATGTCTGCGGCATTTCATATGGGTTCCTGCAGTCTCGGCTTCTCTGGGACTTGACGCAGCCCCAGCGCTCCACATCATTAGATTGTAAATGAGATTGCAGACAGATGAGTTGTTGTTTTGGTTGGGGTTTTTTTGGTCCTGTATCTGCTCTTGTAATGAGGGCACAGTACATACTGGGCATCCTATGTGCTAGAGCATACAGTAGCAGCTAAGCAGAAGCCATGCTACTGACAGCAGGACTAGTTAGGTCAGGCAGGTTAACTTGAAGATATTTTTTTGCCTACACAGGCTGTGCTACAACAGCACAGAACTATTTGGAGTTCAGCATTTGCTCAAGCCAGTCTTCATCAGTGCTGAACATGCATTTTTGAGGAGACCAGTAGTGTTTGGGAGCAGCCTGGAGCAACTTCAATGCAGGACTTTTCTCTTGGGGAGAGAGGCCACAGCTGGACTTGCAGGCATGTGAAACAAAAAGGCCTGCTCTCAGAGGAACGGGAATTACAGCTTGCCCAACAGAAGTTACAATGATTGAGCAAAAGCAAGGGGTTTGAAAGAGTTTCTAGTTTCATTTCTTGACCACAGGGGCCAGGGAGACAGAGACCTGAGGGCTGGAAAGTGGAAGGGGAAAAATTAAGCCAGTTTAGGTAGTAATACAGGCATATGGGACACACTGAAAAAGGAGATTATTGAATGATGCAGTACCGATTAACACAAAAATAGGCTGAAAAACTGAATATCATTTGCTTCATCTGCCCTCCTTAATCCCATGGTGTATCGTTTTACCTTGGCGATTTCGTTGAGGCCAAGAGTGTTTCCACCTTTTCTTTGCCAATTAGAGCCATGAAGTGCCTTAAAGATAAATTTATTTATTTACTGCAAAACCTCCCCCCCGGGGTCCCAAGCTGCTGAGTTGAGTGTCAGTGGGTGAGAAGGACAACAAAACAGCAGCAGAAGCAGGAAGGAGTCTCCTAGTTTGAGGGCTGAATTTGGAGAGGGGCTCTGGAGCAGAGCCGAGGCAGGCGGCAGGGATGCTGGGGTGGGGGCCAGGACAGGGACCTGAGGAGGGACCATGGCAGAGGGGAGCGTGGGGACCAACCAAGAACAAGAGGCACATTCATGACATTCAAAGGTGTGGTGAGAAAAGGGAAGGTTGGAAGGCATGCAGAGCCTTGGGTGAAAGGTAAGAAGGGGAGAATGCTGCTATGGGGAGACAGGGCGTAGGGAGGCTCTGGCATACAACGTGAGGAGACCGTTGTGGGAAACCGGGTGCACAGTGAAGGCCCCAGCTGTAAAGCAAGGGGAAGAAAATTCACAGGGGTGTTTTTAATCTGACTCACAATAAAAAAAGATTTTTAAAGCGAAGGTAAACAACAGAGAAGGAATGAAACAAACAGTGGAGGGGCAACATGTAAAGAATAGAAAGCTCAGAAGAAACTTTAGAAGGGGAATACTTCAGATTTAATAAATAATCCTGCCTTGTAGGCCTGTATTGACAAGGAGCAAATGGTGTCCTTGAAAGGTGCCTTCTGAAATGATGTCTCTTCCTTACCAGGAAGAAATAGGTCTAGTAACTGCCTCCAACTTTCTCTAAAAATGTTTTGTTCAATCTGAACAAAAATTCAGCTCAAACAGACTGAGAGTGCTTTTTCTTTTAATCTTTTGGTTTGTTTAAGGAGCTGAAAAATCAGCCTGACGCTCAGCCAGAACAGTTGCAGGTACTTTGCAAGCTGCAAAAGTTCACCCCTCCTCAGGGCACACTAAAAGGCATCTCTTTGCACAAGCAGAGCTCACACAGAGTTACTGACTGGTGCCACATTTCCAGCGCTGCACCGTCACTCACTGACACGACTTGGAAATATGCCGTATTTGCATTGCTCAGCTAAGGATGCGCTCAGCACGTCTCAAAGAGAATGACAAAGCAGCTCCTTACTCGTGGGCTGCTGCCAAGCTGATCCCGAGGACTGCACTGAATTACGCTGCTTTGCTGTAGGACCCTCATGCCAACAACAGGCATATTTCAGCAGTGCACTAACCGTGACCTCTTGCTTTCAGCAGGCACATCTCTGGCGCTGGCAGGAGGCCAGGCGAGTGCCATATAGGGCCAGCTTTGCTGACTCACATTAGCCATACATCCTCCCGCAGCACTGAAATCCTCAGCTGACCTGTGAACAACACAAAGGAGGATGAATCCATTCCTGATGCTCTAACTCAGAACTCCTCAGCCTGTTTTTTATAATGTTATGCTTAGATTTGTCAGTTATTGGTGGGCTGCAGGATGGGTGTACGTGGTTAAAATCAAACAGCAGAGAGCCCATGTTTGTAAGTTTTCAACTTGAAAGCAAAATTAGTACCTAAATATAATGGGAAGAAAAAAAAGATTAGAATTATCATATATCAAATATAACAAATATAACAAATTAACCATTTCAATATATTGTCCATTGGTAGGCCAGGACTCATTACAGTACTCTTGTTTACACTGAAAACACAAGCATTAGCTGGATGTGAGCATGCAGGCTGTTAATGGAAAAAAATGGATGGACTCTGTGTGCTCTTTCTCTTGATTTAAGATATGAAACCACAGCACATGCATGTGGTGAAGAAATATACTTGAATTCTACTTTCCACTTTGGGCAGCTACTAACTCATCATTTCCATTCCAAATGTTTATTTATTTTGTTTATCTCTTCCCATCTTTTTTCCCAGGACACATGGTTGTCCTCAGAAAAAAATTCTCCTCCTTGAAGCTCCTCAATGTGTTAGAACACATTTCTCCAGCCAGAAGGACAATCTGTGTAATAATTTCTGTGTTATGAAAACACACCATCTACTAAAAGTTGTTAAAAATCAAAGTACTCATTTATTATTTGCTCTGTAGTCTGCTGGGAGATCTAAAAGCCATAAATGAAAAGACTCTTAGTGCCTCAGGAGGATAATGAGAACTTTTATTGCCCAGGAAAGAAAAGTTTATGCTGAAGTTTAGTGGATACCCATCCTGTGCATGTGAAAATGCATCCTGTTTTAAAACATGACAAATATTTTTCTGATGGTCGGAAATTTTCCTGTGATACAAGAACAATGCACACCAAGAGAGCAATCAAAAGACAGTGTCTTACCAACTGTTTGTTTGTGATCTGTTTTTCTGTCCTCCCTCCACTTACCTGGGTTGGTCCAACAAGAGGTGCCTTGAATTTCTGTGACAAGCTCTGTGGTGCACTAGTGAGGTAGCAGCTGCCCCCCCCTGAATTTCAGACAGTTGCAGTTAGTGGATGCAGCACATCCACAGCTATTAGTAGTGCAGCACCCAAGGCGGACAACTTCCTGATAGAAGATTACCTCTCTGCTTGAGAAATGGGGAAAGTCTGATAGCTCCAAGAGACATTTCTGAATTGCAAATGTGGCTTTGAATAAAACAGACGCATGCGGACACTTATTTATTTATTTATGCTTAAACTACTGACATTCATTTAAGACTTGAAAATGGAATTAGCTTTACATTTACATATGTGGGGTTTAAGTATTTATATAAACTTAGCTTTGTACCTTGGGGGGAGGGGAATAAAGGTAGCCAGGCAAAATACTTTGGTTTCCTGGACATGCAGGTCTAATTGTCACTGTATGGACTGGTGTGACTTGGATCCAATGCTCTTGTATGCTTAGACTGCTTTGTGAGTAAAGTCCTGGCTCTGTAGCTCACACTACAGAGGTGGCCATTTGCCTTGTCCCAAAGTGAGAGATGAGCAGCAGTTCACCTCCCTCCTGTTTCTGTCTCTCTGGAAGCACTGTTTACAGTGACCAGTTTAGCACCGCGCCAGGACTGGGACTCGCCAGACCTACATCACTGGGATGCTGCTGCACCTCTGCAGTACCCAATGGCAGGATGAGCTCAGCTGCCTCTGCACTGAGCGTCTCCCTCCCCAGGACGGTGAAGCTGCAGGGACCCTGCCATGCCAGTGCCATCATCGGGCATGTGCCATGGGTTCAGCTTTCTCTCCTTAGCTTCTTGTCTGCACCTCCAGGGATTTTTCAGGTGTTTCTTTTTGTATCGGTATTGGAAAGGCTTAGTAGTATTCTGCTTAACAATGTGGATGAGAGAAATTCAGTGCAGCATTACGGAGGCATGATACAGCCTAGTTACACCAAACGCCTCTCAAGAGGCAGCACATTGCGATCGTGGGATGGCTGGTACAAGTTATGTCTTGGGAAGAGCCAGGACAGTGTCAAAAGGAAAAAATCCCACCATCTGGAATCACTTGTATGAGACCTCGTCATTTCTAAATCCCTAAGCGCTAGATTCTACAGTCCACACACACCCCAAAATGAGATTAACGTTGACAGGGGAAATGGCTACAAACAATCTTGAAACAAGAGTTTCTTCCTGTTAAATACGGATGAAATTCCAAGTTTAAAGTGGCAATCAAGCTTTTTAATTGCTCCTTTCATCTGTGACTTTGTAGGAAGTGGAAAATAACTGCACAAGCATTGGTTAATTTAGAAAAGTCTACTCTGAAGGGAGATTTTGCAAAATGATAGGAATAATAAAACAGAGCCATTTTTACATTGTGCCAGAAAAACTCCGAGTTAACAAAAAAAGTCTGGCTCCAAGCCAGACCACCAAAATAGAAACTAAAGACAGTGCTACAAATATAGTCCCTGAAATTGGTTCACATCAATTCGTTTATCCTCTAAGTGGAGGGGGGGGGGGGGAGGGGGAAGATTTAAGGGGGGGGGGGGGGGGAAGAGGAATGATTTAAAATTTCTGATTTAATGATGCTTTGAAAAATCTCACTTGTGTTGCAGGCCATCTCCATTAATGTAAAAGCCAAGGCTCTTTTTTTTTTTTTTTATTAGCACACATATCTTTATACATTAACAAGTTGTATGTCAAGATGATTATAATGTACTTCCAAGGCTTTGCAGTAAACTGAGAGAAATTTCTGTGCAAATTCTTAGATTAATCCATTTTCCTTTCATGGAGTAAAAAGGAGCAAAAAATCTTAAAATAATTGAGATGGGTTTTCAGTACCTTTTCAGTTTTATAGATTGCTGTTTTCCAGAACAAATAAACAAACAAACAACTTGTCTGACACTGCAACTTGTTAAAATAACATCTTCAATGAAAACACTCAATTGGAAATACTTTTATAAATAAATATAATAATAAATGTACATAGGTGTGCTGCTGAAACTAAGGGGCACATCTGTTGAGAAAAAATGGAGCACTTTTTCCATAGTTGCAGTAGGAGCAGTTTCACTTTTAATAAAGAGGGGTTAGCAATTTTTTTTTTGGCATAATGCTGAATCTAAGGTCAGGTGGCTAAGCTTTGTTTTAGAAACACAAGGAGTAGAAGCTTTTACTGTAAAGAACAGCATGGTGTCTCAGAGGACAATAGATCTGACAGGAACAAAATAAACTCGAGGACACAGAAATTGAGCTTCTCTTACGTGCTACCTAGCAGAGGTACTTAGAGATGCTGAAACCACCTGCATCCAGAAGAAATTAGAAAGAATACCAGGATATCTGAAAATTATGTAGGCTGAATAGTCCATCTGTAAATGAAATGCTGACAAATTGCAGAGGGCCCTGTCAAACCATCAGACTACGTGGAACAACAGTAGGTAAAATCCAGCACAAATAAAAGCAAAGTAGCATACATGGAAGATAAACCATGAGGATATCTCAGAAGGCTCTAAACAGTTTCTGCCCAGGGCACCGCCACTGACTACCCCCTGGGAACTCCTAGTCAAAAAAAAAAAAGAAAAAAGAAAAAAAAAAAGAAGAAGTAATTCCAGGAGAAAGACTGGAGTGGAAACTGCAATAGGAGATATCACAGTGAAGAAATATTCATATGCCACACTCAACAATTTGACCTATACAAAGCATCTTTAAAATTTCTGACCCATCTCTTAGTATTGACTGTCTTCAGCATGACATGCAGCCAAGTCTGACAGACTTTGGTATTCCTTACTGCTTGAAAAAGGCTTCCAGTCAAGAGTATTTCTCGTAGTTTACTGTTGACCATGTTTTCTCCAGCCTCCTGTAGTCACAATCTCTCATGCTTACACACAAATTTGTAAAACTCAGCTGTTCTAGACATCAACGAAATTCCTGCTTCTGCCATCAGCTCCTGCAGCAAGATGAGTTCAGGCAATTGTGGTGCAGCCCCAGCACAGCACAAGTTAATTTTCCATACCCTTTCCTCCTGCCAAAGCATCTGTGGCAGGCACAGCAGAGAGGCAAGGAGGAAAAGCAGGAAATCTATAGCCAGCCCCAAACTTCATCCCTTTTCTGAAGTGCTGTGTAGCTACTAGTGTGTGGTGCGCATGCGGGTGTGTTTCCTACTTCCCTCAAATCCTTAAAATGGATATCACAGGTGAAGGTCATTAACTAAATATTAAGACAACTCTCCCATCCTTAGCTATCTGTCCTGGTTTTGTCTGGGAGAGAGTTAACTCTCTTCATAGTAGCTAGTGTAAGGCTGTGTTTGGGGTTTGTGCTGAGGAGAAGGCTGGTAACATACTGATGTTTATAGTTGCTGCCAGGACAGTCAAGGACTTTTCAGCTTCTCTGCTGTGCCAGTGTCTGCAGGGGCAGGAGAAGCTGGGAGGGAGCACAGCCCCGATTCCTAGACTAGGATTCGGCCGTAGGTTTAGGATTGAGACCCAGATTGGCCAAAGGTCTATTCCATATCATGCACATCATGCACATCATGCGCAGCAGATAGATGAGGATCTGTCTGGAAGTTCTCTCTCTCGGGGTCACCCCTCTTTTGGGGTCATCTCACTCTTTCAGTCA
Organism: Pterocles gutturalis; assembly: GCF_000699245.1. Lineage (NCBI taxonomy): Eukaryota > Metazoa > Chordata > Aves > Pterocliformes > Pteroclidae > Pterocles > Pterocles gutturalis. The sequence continues at coordinate 10,494 of NW_010143680.1, read as the reverse complement.
GCTCTTGCTCTCTCAGTTGGCTCTCAGGCTCTTATCCCTTTTCCGGGATTGTGGTTTCAACACTCTCCCTGATGGTTTTGGCACTCTCCCTGTTCTGGGATCGTTAGCCAGAAGTGGGCTGAGCCTTAGTCATCAGATGGTGAGCAACACTATCTCAAAGTGCTCACTCCTCTTCACTGGCCTCCAGGGTACTGCTGCCTCTTTGACTCTGGTCCTGCCTATTTTCAAAGGGTGCAGCAACAGAGAGGGGAGGATCAGGTAAATGGCACTCTCTACAGCTTCCTAAATAACTCTAGCCTTCACCACAACATCTTGAATTGCTCTCCTTTTCTCAATGGCATTTCTCCCACAGAGCCGGACAGGGGACAACAAACCAAATCAAAAGAATAGGTCCTTTGCTTGTTGCTCGTAAAGTAATTAATAACACCACTGGAAACCTGTGGTGGAACTTCACAGGCACTAAAACAGCAATACAGAAGTGAATTCAATTGCCAGTAGTTTTGAGCAGACCAAACTAATAGACAAAGCTATCTAGAGCTAGCATTTAAAAGCTTTCAGGTTCTTGCTTGACTGGTCCCACCATTTGAGACACTATTTTTAACACACTCACTACATGAAACAGGCACACGTGCTCAAGGGAACATCCTCGTCTCAAGAAAGTCACTTTTGCATTTTGAAAGAGAGGTAAAATGTGTTTCACTTTCTTGTGGCTTGCCAGTTAAGCCACAGAGTCAGCTGTCTCACCAGGGCATGTTTTGTCAAATAATCTTCTCCTCCTACCACAGCCAAACCATCCCATGTCCATGCCACTCTGCAATGATACACAGGGCATGCTGTGATACACTGCTAGGCAACACAAGCTATAGCAATAAGCAGGTTTACCTTTTCTGGTCCTCCACCACTGTGAGATATGAACCAAGCTATAACCAAAATTTTCCAGACTTAGGAAAGCTTAGTAGTATTCGCTGCACATTTCTTACACTGGTGAGGAAACATCTCTACCAGTTCTCCTCACCTGTTTCTTAGTTCCAGTGATTGCCTCTCACAGCAGCTTCACAGAACAAGGTGTCAAGACGGAAGGTGCAGGAACACACACATGAGAAGGGAAGGGGAAGGGGAAAGGAAGGTTCTTTGTTTCTATGCTCTGTGAAAACTGCTCATTCAGAGGCTGTGGGCTGGAGAGATCAAGGGAAACGATATCAGCTGTTCAGTTGTTGTGAACCAGTGTGGAACCAGGCAACCCCATGCCTTGTTCTCAGCTTCTTCACTTTGGGAACATTCCATATTAACAGCTTCCGCATACAAGACACAGGTAAACCATACACTCATCCATTCCTCTCCCTTCTGATGGGGAACAACTGAGATTACTTATAAGTACTAATATACAGGGCTACAAGCAACTTGTGATGCTCTCAATGCTGCAACAGTGTTGCAACATCATGAAAGTTTATTTTCAGTGTTTTGAGCACCAACAGAAAAAAACAAACCAACCATGTATTTAAGTGCTTGCTAACAAAACCACAAAACATTTAAGTAATCTTAGCACAATTGTAAATTGTATTGTTCTCTACCTTATTTGTACTGAAAGGTTCAATTTTATTCCTTTTCATTTGCATGCAATCAAAATGTTTAAAATAGAAAATACACGTTTTAGGAAACAGTGCATAGCAGATATCACCCACTCTCCTCTCAGAAAGCATTTGCATCTGTAGCTTATGTGTTGTTATTATTTGTTGCACATTCCAGTTATACAATGGAAGTACTTTTTGTGTCTTTTTTTTTTTAAAGCGTGCTAAGGCACAAGAGTGATCTTTTAAGCTCCGTCCTTGAGCTGCACGGCTTTGTAGCCAGCTCCATGAAGTGCCCTCATACTTGGTGGGTCAGCACCACCGGCAGCCTGGACAGCTTTGTCTGCTGGCCAGGGCTCCTTCTGCTGCTCGTATATTGTCCTACAAAGCACCCACAGCAGTAACGATGTCCACATTTGCCTTCTGGTAGCAAGTCTCATTGAGATCTTCTGCTCATACCTTTTCCACTGGCCAATACCACATTAAGCTGGGTAGCTGAATCTTCTTTTCCTGAATGGGAAAGCAAAGGACAGTGTCCCCTGAAGTCACTTTTTTTGCCCTTCAATACCACCAAATGTATTGTGCTCCTTCTGGAAAACCTCCGTGTTCTTGCAGATGTAAACTCACTCATTTCTCCCAACAATCCAGTGTAATGCCAGTGAGATTTCCCCTGTTATCCATCAGTGCTTGATAACAAAGTCACATATCTGGCTTGGGAGACTGTTGGTGAGGGAGAAAGGACAAGGAAAATGACACGGAAAGAAGGAAAAAGGAACGCTTCTCCTCCCAACCCACAGCACTTTGAGAAGCCTCTTCCTTCAAGTCCCTTGTTAGCTGCACAGTCACGTGAAGTGCAGCAGAACAGACACCTGCATGCCCTGAGCAAAAGCACCCTCAGAGGTTTCCCCACCTCAAATTGATATTTATTTTACTCAAGAATCCAGGGTTGCTAACATTTGTAATACTAGCACCTCTGTTAAGTACTTGTATCAACTTCATTCCCCAGCTTTAAGGGGAAAAAAATCTTTTCGCTTAGCACTGCGTGGATCATCCATGGGAGACATGTATACGGTTGGGAACCACCTGCATGCACTGGTCGTATTTCTTCCTGACAAACACTAGCACGAATGACATTTGACTGTTACGGAGTGAAAAAAACCCAGAGGAGATGAGGGAGGTGTGGCGGAAGATAAATGCCAGAACACCTAAGCGGAGGGTGGAAAATTTAGACAGGGGAGGTATGAACTCTTGGCTGTGTTACGCATGTCAAGGAGTTGTCTTGTCTCTGTTTGTGCCAGGGACACCTACAGGGGAAGATGCAGTCCAGTTCCTCTGCCACCACGTTGTCTTGCAGCTTGTCAACCAAGCAGCCCCATCAGCTAACACCAGCACACCCAGCCCTTTAACTGCCCGCCACTGCCTCTGCAGAACAAGCCATATGCAGTCATGGGCTAAGATGCCATATAGCTTCATAACTTCATGTAACCTCACATTTTGAGATAATATAGGGCTTTACGGACAATTTGAATAACTGAAGCCAGTGCAAGCCATACGTCTGTTTTTAACCAGTCATTCCTGACTTCAGAGCGTTAGGACTGCAAGTGGCATTTTCTGCACCCGCTGATGTAGGGGCAGACACAATGCCCATATTACATTGTTCAGAAAATAAAAAAACCTGAAAACTGAAAGTGATCTGAGTTTTAAGACTTTACACAGAACCAAAAAAAAAATAAGCTAAAGAGTGACTGAGTTTTGTGAAAGGGATTTTATGGACACAAATGTTTGCAATTCAAAAATTCAAAGAAAACTGATTTTGTTTGGATGTAACAGTCCCTTGCTGCCCTGGAAATACTAACACAGCAACACTGCAGAGACATTGGGAAGAATAAAGTGTTCTTCAAAGTAAAGAAAGAGAAACAACCACCAAAAAAGGTAAAAGTACTTCTTGAAATATTTCAAGTTTACAAATATGTAAGATATTGTAAACATGTTTCTGCTTTTAAAATTTCAGCTGCCATTTAGCTGATTGCCCAGTAAACTGCCAAACTGCAAAGATGCCAACTGGTTTTGACAAGAATTCCCAAGAAGGACAAAAAACCCCAAGCAAATAAAAAAAGTGTTGAACCCAGAAGATTATATGGATAAAAATTTATGTGCTGTATTGGCCTGGACTAATGCACACTGAACTTTCTGATAGGGTAACATTCAAACCTGAATGCCAAAACAAGGAGAAAATTACGATCTAGCTTTAGAATTTCTCCAGCTGAGTTTTCAGCGACATAATCTCTTTGTAGAAAGAATTGCCAAAAGCACTCCCATAGGTATTATCAATTGTTGCAGTCCCTGTTAATATGATGCAAAAACATGTTTGATAACTTCCCTAGGCAACATTTCCACAAACATCTAGGCTGTTAACACTGACTCACATCCTTCCCTTTAATGCTTACAAGTGTCTCTGAGCTTTTGGTTTTGGTTTTACTACCGGAGTGGACAGAAAGACTTCCTGACAACGCCACCAGCTTCTCAAAAACAGAGGAAACCTTGCAGGCAGCTGGGGAGTCTCCCACGTGTGCTCCATCCAGGCATGCTTAGACATGTACTAAATTTCTTCATGCCAGACCATACCAACTTGGCAGAATTACCTACACGGGGCTGAAAGGCTCTGTACATGCAGACAGTCCGGTCAGACAGTGCCTGATCCCAGGGCTGGCCCTGGGAATCGCTTCCTATGATCACCAGATGTTTATAAAGAAGAAAAACAAGTTAGTGAGACAATGGGAGAAAGAGGAAGATAGGAAAGCAATGTTTTAAGCTTAAATTGGAATTCATTTTGAGTAACTGTCTCTTTTTTTCAGATGCTCCAAATATCTTGAACCTAACTGCTGCACACAGGTGGAAGTCAGAAATTCCATTTATTTGACTCTACCTTTTCTGAAGCTCGACTCCGATCTCCCCAGCCATGTCAGCTTGCTCAAAGACTTACGTATTCATCCCTAAATTGCAACACATTTTGTGCTGTCAGAGTCACATTGCGCTGGTTTTAATTTGCCCTTTGTAATAACAATGCATACCAATCCAGCACATAAAAAAGCACATCTGTGAAAAAAAATCCTGTCTTGCTAGAAATCCCTAAAAAGAAACTTATCTGTAAGTACTCCCCAAAAGTATGTGGCTACTTAATTCTAGTCAACTGACAGAAAACTATTTTTCCATAAGATGCTCATCCTCACAAACAAATCAATTCCCACACATTTCTCAAGCATTCACAACTGGAAATTCCATCAGTCTTGGTGAAAACCTTTGCTGCAACTTTGTACAAATGCTCAAGACTTTTTGAGAAAAGCATAAGAAATCACAGCAACACTGAAAAGAGGACTTCCCCCCATGCTAAGTAATAGGACTTACAGAAATAGAATTAAAAAAAATAATTCCTGTGGGTCACTGATTTCTGCTGCAGATCAGTTACTGAAAGAGTAACAGAATCATGGTTCATTTCCACGCTAAGCCTCCCACTGACCGCGTGCTCTATCATCTTCACGCATCACTTAGCTAAAGGGTTATCCCCAATGCCTGCTTCAGACAGCAGGCATCTTCAGCATCTCCATGCTGCCTGCCATACCACATAAATGACAGCAAGCCTAGTTTAGAATCACCCAAATCTACTCATAAGTCAGTGATGAACAGAGGAAGTGCAGTTCTGCACCACCCTTTCAACACAGCCAGCACGCTGACTCAACAAGGACAAGACAAAGGTAAAGGTGAGATTCACCAGGTGTCAGTGACGTACACAAACCCACACAGTAACTAACTGTTGGAATGTGAAGAAACCTGATGAAGTAAAACACTGAGAAACTAATGGACAAGGAAAATTCATGGAGAAGCTTACAGCACAGCAATGAGGGGGAAAGCACACGTGCACTAATAAAAGCCAAAGCAAAGATGCACAAGGACCACAGCAAGTTACTGGGTGGCTCAAAGACAGTGATGAAGGCCAAGTTTATGAAGGAAAAAAAAAGGGGGGGCATGGGGAGGGCAAAGTCCCACATGTCTTAAAACCACCACTGCTAATAATTTGAAAGGCAAGTTTCTTTATGAAAGCAGTCAGCAATTTAAAAGCAGCCACTGACACTGGAAAGCAAGGCAGAGCCCTGGTCCTTGTCTACAGCAGACACAGAAGACAGGGTGGTCTGATCCAGCACTGCTAGCAACCAGGAAACTGGGAGGTGACAGAGTGCCAGGAAGCGCACCAGACTGTATGAAGACTGGAGAAAGCAACCAACCCAACACATTTTTGGTAGGACTCAGTGAATAACATCAGGAAGTGTTTCAGACTTCAGCTGCGTATGCTGCTCCCAAATAGGACAAGGAAAACAAAACCATTGCTGCTTTGCTGCTCTGAGTCAGTAGGTTAGGACCCGCACTTCTGCAATTCATCAGTGGGACTGAGGGGGCCAATGTCTGCTCATCTTTGCTCGCTCCACATCTCACCCTCCCCACACCTCCCCCAAATCCTACCTCTATTACAGCACCCCCTTAGGAGGATATGCTTGTAGTGGTTCATGTGTAGCGATGACAGTGAAGAGACGCAGCAGGGACCGAGTTCTGATTTCTTAAAACGGGACAAGGGAAAAATGGCACAAGTGATCCAATTATTGCTCTTAGGCACCTTCTCGAAAGTGAAAGGTATTTTTATAACTTGTAATTCCACCTGGAAAAGTGCTCTATATTCTACTGCATTGAATGCAGATATCTCAGCATTCACTGTATCAGAGTTCCAGTTTGGAGGCCATTAAAATACTGGTATTTTTGAGTACAGTGGCTATTTCATTTTCAGAGAGATCCAGGCCTGATACCTACTGTTGTCTCAACAACTGGCAAAGAGATGAAGAAGCTATGACAAGTACAGTTATAACTTTATCAAGCCTTTATGCAAAATATTGAAAGCAAATTTCAAAGGCCAATTTGTTCTCTGTTGATAGTTAAGATTTGGTTGTGCTTTTGTAACTGAAAACCAGAAATTTTGCAAAAGGTCAGGTGATGGAAAAAAGTGATTACAAAAGGGGAAGTGGAAATATAAGAACAAGAGAGAAGAAAAAAAAAAGCTAAGATTAAGAACAGCATTTATATATAAAAATTTATTTAGGTGAAGTCACAAACAGTTTAATATCAATTTACAAACACTTCATGTTATGCATATTATTGAAACTATCAAGAAAGGTAACGGAGAGCAGATAATGGCAGCTTTTTCCTGAAACAACTAAAGGCATACCCTTACCATCACACGTGCTACTGGATCATAGTATTACCTTGATCATACTCCCTAGTATGCAAGGGAAGAGGAAAAGAAAACAAAATACTGAGATGTAGAATGATTAAACCGTGAATCAGTGAATATGATTTTCATGAACACCAGACTACAAAGGTCTAGTCTGATGCTCAGGATCTTAACTATTCTACGAGGATAAAAACAGAATAATAATTTAGGTCAATTATTATATTTTATCAAGAATTGAGTAATGCACAATTGGGCTAGAAATGATTTCTGGCAATGACAGCAATGGTTAACACATTTTTCAGAGAAGAATGGAGAGGCGATATTGAGCCTCACAGAAGAATTTTGTTGACAACCTGAGTTATATCAAGTGTATGATACTCTTTCAAGTCAAACATACATTTATGTTGCAGATACTCCAATGAAATGGTAAAAGTAACAGCTGTAACAAGACAAGTTATGATTTATTTTTTTTTAAACAAATGTAGTACAAAGGTTTTTGAAGTGTCCAGTTGTGATCTGCAGAGATCCAGGATTGCACACAAGTTTGCTCAAATGAGAAGGGTTAATCTGCACATTAAATTGGCTTATACTTTCAAAGTAGTATTTTAGAGCAGGGTTCTCCTCCGGGAGACTGTTCCTGACCTCATTCAACCAATGTTCAATTTATTCACCTTCCTGAATCTTTGCCCTCTTTGGATAGTCTGTGACAAGTGCTGCGCTGCAGGAATTCCTGTTTTCCAGCAAACCGGCTTGTTCTGCAGGTTTGTAGTCCATTGTTACAATTGCTGATTGGGTAAAATGAATTTCCTACGTCTTCTCTAGCACAGCTTGCAACGCAACAGAAGCAGAGGTAAAAGAATGCACTAGAATACCAGAGCTCCACTTAAACACCAACGGAGTCAGGCTGTTGGCACCAATAAGAAATTCTGTATTTAACAAATCTGCAAATACTTAAAATCCAAAGTTAGTCAGTTTTATATATAAACTCACCCGCTTAGTCTGACTGCCATCCCAACCGGCCTTCTGTTTTCATGGAGTCTGAAAAAAAAAATATTGAGAATTGTCTGAAGTTAGCACAAACATAAATTTGCAGGAATCAGTCTCAACTATCCTACATACATGCCAATTATCACACTAAAACTAGGGTTTCTCTCTTTGCTCTTCCTAGGTAAAACAAAGTTACAGCCCTTCATCGGTGCTTTAGAAAGGACAGTTAGCCTCAAAACACTGCTTTCCTTGACTTTGTTTCTACTGGTTAACTTTCTGTGCAACTGCAGAACCAGATACAGGCACTATATCAAGCTGAAATTTAAGGAACCTTCAACTGAAGCAGGTAAGGAAATACAGTCAGGCTGCCTTAATACCATCCCTTGAAATTACAAAAACAAAATCAACTCAAACAAACAATCTGGAAGAAGTTTCTGTAAAACACCTCCTCTTCCTCTTCACAGCATGAATGTGGAAAAGCTTACAGCTTTGGCCAAAGCTGTAAGTCTATAAAAGCCTATTCTCTCCCATTTTAATTCTCTGATTCTTTTGCCCAAATGTGAAGTCACACCTTATTTCTCTGAAGTAGTTTTACACAACATAATTAGAGCTTGCAAGGAGCTGGTGAGGGTGTGGGGGAAACCCACAAGACACCTTCAAGAGAGCAACGTTTCTTTTCTGCTTCCTTGCCAATGATAAACTCACGCTTTATCCTATGCCTCATTTACATTTAACAGCTGCTCAAACCATTATTTCAGTTAAGGACACTTTTCTCTTTTAAATAGTTACAAGACACTATGTGCTACTAATTAAAACCTGCTCTAATAACAGAAAGGTGCTTGAACCCACACTGAACAATTGCACAACTTTTACTTTTGATTTTAATTGTGCTGCTAAAGCACCACTGTTTTTACAAACATTAAGCTTCTGGTATTTTGTAAACTATTTAGTTAAAATAAATGTTTCATTTTTCTTTACAAAATTTCTGGGGGGAGAAGATATCAATGCCATCGCTACAAATCAACTCGGAAATTTCCTGGAAACCAAAAGGGATCGAGAACTCCAGTTCCTCGGCATACAACAGTGCAAAGCTCTGCCCTGACAGACAGACCGGCTGCTGTGGAAGAAGTTACAAGTCTGGTTAACATGACAAGCTGAAGTTCCAGTCTCGGATGAGATGAAATCTATGACCCATTGTTCATCTGGTGCTCAAGAACTGAGCCGCTGTTCTTGAGAATGGAGAAATCTAAACAGAGATAGTAGAAAAAGTTGAATAAATCCAAAGCATGAACCACTGATGGCACCAAGGCCACAAGGCCTGCACTGGGACCTGTTTATCTGTATTGTTGCATGGTGTCTGCTCCCTTTCTTTGTCGAGGTTGGCCCAGAGAAGTCACTTTCAACAGGTGCCAAAGTCAAGACTTGGTGTGACACACCAAACACTTGCAAATGCCCCGAAAAAGGGTCCTCCATTTTCAGATCAGGCTAATAAGAGTCAAACAATTTTACCACTCCTCTGCACTGGTAATCCCCAGCCAGCACAGCATCCCATGAACTAGTAAAACCCCTTCAAGAACACAAAGGTTCTTCCTATAGTCCTAAAAAAACCTGTTCAGAAATAAATACAGACACTATAACAGAATCTCCCTACCATCATCCAGCTGCCATGAAACTCAGCGTTTAGCATTCAGCATTTTCTGTGCTGGGGATCTGACAGAGTACAACCACCAGTATAAGAGAAGTAGCACAACCCCTAATAGAGGCAGGCAGGCAGCCCTTTGCACCCATGGAGCTTGCTGTCACGGCTCAGACAGCAGAGAGGGTAGATCTGCCCGCGTATATCAGGGTTATACCAATTCAGTGACACTGGATGCCTACACTGAAAGCAAAACCTTAACATATACAAGATCTTCCTTACTTTCCTTAATCAGACCCACCATCTTTAGGCCAGAACTACTGAGTCCCAAACCAGGTTAAATTTCAAAATCACAGTGAATGTGGAAGCAGTAACCATTCATCTTTAAATTTGCCTTTATTCACATCAATTTTGCTGGCCTCCCACACAGCCTGCAACTACCACATGCTCCCATAGTAACAAGAGAGTCTGTACTCTTTGTCTTGCATATACATAACTATTGCTGAGAAAGTTAACTTTTTAACAACAACTCAGAGTTAAAAAAAAAAACCAAACAAACAACCAAAACCCAAAACCTTTTTTCTAATGTCTTAAGGATAATGCAATTATATACCAGGGGAGGGAATTAGCGGGGTTCCTAGTTTATGTTGGCCAGTGCAATAAATACTACAAGCAATTATTTGCTGAGAGCATACTTCTCTCTTCAGCAATGCCCACACCTCCCACAGTGGCCAGCCAGGCTCCCGTGCAGCCCTATGCCTCACCAGCTGATGCTGTGGTGCCCTACAATCAGCATGAGCGAAGGGTCAGCACCGCAACACGGGAGCTGCTGAACAACTCTGCCGACCAACTGACGGGCCCCCCAACTGCCCCCTTCTCCCCTTCCCCTCCGAGGAGGCACCGTGCGGGCTGGGACTTGTGCTGCCGCGTCCGCCGGCCTGTCACACCTGGCTTTTCTCCTCCTGCTTGGGGCTCTGGGATGCTGGTGGTGCTGGTGGCGGAGCCGGCGAGGCCTGCGTCTCGCTCTC
>NW_010143679.1:0-348 GCF_000699245.1 Pterocles gutturalis | reverse complement strand
TGGGTGAGGAGCCCCCCTCTCTGCCCCGGAGCCCAACATCATCCCATGCTGAGAGAAACCCCCACCCCTCCCACCAGCATCTTCCACAACTGTCCAAATGGAAGGGAAGGGGGAGAGCCAAGCCCCAGGGCGATGTTTCCTGGGATGGGGGGAGGGACACTGGCTTCAGGCAGCTTTACACCCCAGGAAGGGACATCGGCACAGTCCACCTTCCTCCATCCGACTTCCTTGTAGCACACTGCCTGCGTGCCCTGTCCCGGGATCTGCAATCCACGTGGCACATCACAGCCTCCCGGGAATTTCAGGATAACTTTCCTCCATCCCTGACGGCTGGCATCCCTCCCTGAC
>NW_010143678.1:0-1153 GCF_000699245.1 Pterocles gutturalis | reverse complement strand
AAACATAGGCTGTGCCCCATGCCACTGCCTGGAAAACTCTTCTCGGGCTTGAAAAGCAAGTCTTGTGGCGACATGGCACCCCAGACAGAACTGAGTCAGACAATGGGACTCATTTCTGAAACAGTCTCATAGACACTTGGGACAAAGAACATGGCATTGAGTGGGTGTACCACATCGCTTACCATGCACCAGCTTCTGGGAAGATCGAACAATACAATGGACTGCTAAAGACTACACTGAAAGCAATGGGGGGTTGAACTTTCAAAAACTGGGATACACATTTAGCAAAAGACACCTGGCTAGTCAACACACTGGAGGATCTGCCAGTTAGGCTGGCTCTGCCCAATCAGAACTTTTACGTACTGTAGACAGGGATAAAGTCCCTGTGGTGCATATCAAGAATCTACTGGAGAGGCCAGTCTGGGTTATTTCTGCCTTGGGTAAAGGTAAACTCATTTGTGGGATTGCTTTTGCTCAAGGACCTGGGTGCACTTGGTGGGTAATGCAGAAGGACGGTGAGGTTCGATGTGTACCTCAAGGGGATTTGATGATGGGTGAAAGTGGCCGATAAATTTAGTTGTACAGTGTTAACTTCTGCATAACCCTGCCATTGCATATTATCATTCCTATGATTGTTATATATTATACTAATGATATTCTATTAAGAATCATGCAGGTTCAACAAAATCAGAATTGATGTCCGGCAACTTTCCCGAGACTGACATCCTCAATTTGCAGACCATGGACATGGACTGTGCTGGGTATACCAGAAGTGTAAGTTCCAGATGCAGCATGCAACAGAGACTGTACAACATCCATCTCCTGCGTCCAACAACATGCTCTACCAACTGAGTGGACTCTGTATCATTTTTATCCTGCCTTGAAAGATTGCCATGACAGATGGAGCCCGAAGTCATGGATTAAATGAACACAATAAAGTTATGGAGGGGTGGTCCATAGATTAAGGGAAAATAGTGGGATCTGAGCATGACGTGAGTGGTATGGAATAAGGGGTGGAGAATGTCCTGGGTTAAGCTGAGACAGAGTTAACTTTCTTCGTAATACCTAGCAAGAGGCTGTGTTTTGGATTTGTGCTCAGAAGAAAGCTGATAAAAAGTGATGTTTATGTGGCTGCCAAGGTCTTTCAGCTTCT
>NW_010143677.1:0-281 GCF_000699245.1 Pterocles gutturalis | reverse complement strand
CAAGATAGACCACATCTACTGCTTTACTATCATCTATCCACCTGGTAATGTCCTCATAAAAGGCTATCAGGTTGGTCAAGCACGACTTCCCCTTCGTGAAGCCACGTTGACTGCCTCTAATGACCCTCTTATCCCTGATACGCCTAGAGGCAGCATCAAGAATAAGTTGTTCCATCACCTTTCCAGGGATGGAGGTGAGGCTGTCTGGTCGGTAGTTACCCGAGTCCTCCTTCCTGCCCTTTTTGAAGACTAGAGTGATATTCCCTTTCCTCCAGTCCTCA
>NW_010143676.1:0-51830 GCF_000699245.1 Pterocles gutturalis | reverse complement strand
GCCCCCCGGTGCCGGAGCCCTCCCCGGGCTGCAGCTGGGTCCCGTGTGCCGCCGGAGAGCCGGCAGCGGAACTTTTGGAGCGGCTTTCTGCAGGGTTGCACCGTGGACGTGCCCCTCCTGCCTCTCTCTCTCCGGTGTGGAAGCGCCGGGAGTGCAAACCGTCCCGAGGCTTTCCCCCGCCGCTTTCAGTCCGGAGCGGATCTCGCCGCTGAGATGCTGCCCCTTGTTCGCGGCGTCCCAACAGTTTTGGAACGTATTTGCAAGAAAAGAAGGGGGAAAAAGATACCTAACTACCAACAAAACCATTTCACGTTCTTAAATACAACAAATAAATTAATCTGAATTGTAAACACATGGCTGTTTATGCAGTACCTTTAGAAAACTTTGTCCTCAGTCACATGAGCCTTGTCAAACAAAACAGAAAACGTCCTGCTTGTGTTCTTTACACTTTGTACATTGGCTTCAGTGTGAGAAGAGTTTTTATTAACTTTTTTTTAGCTTGTTGTTAGTAATTATAGTCAGTATTTTTTGAATGGTTGCGCTAGGTACACCTAATTGTTTTCTGGCAAAGCAGGTCCTGCTTATACTGGAAACATAATGGTATGTTTTGCCAATTGTGAAAAGCTGATAGTTTTTTAAATTAAAATATTGTCCCACCTGACTTCTCAAACAACTGGTAGCTGTATTCTACAGGTTGTGCTGTTATATTTCTCGTGTAACTTGTCTATAAACATGTACCACATTTGAATAGTGAATAGTCAAATTTTATAACTTCGTTTGATCTTTGTAGAGGCATCATTTGTGAAATCGGTTCTGCCTTAATGAGTGGCACCCATACTGAAGAGTCTTGCAATGCTTCAAGATGTGTGAGGGATGAGGGAGCAGTCTCTGTGTGCTTGCACTTTGCATGCTTTATCCTCTTACAGCCTCACTACTGAAAAACAAGCCAACCAGTTCTCAGATTTAAAAAAAAAAAAAAAAAAGTGCATTCATATGGATACTGCAGAGCTGATTTTTCAGCTCATTTCATTTTTCCAAAGGAGCTGGTGGTCAGTAGTGTAGTCTTAAACCTCACACGCTCCCTCCTTCACTGCCCTCTGTAAGTGTTAAGTTTGTAGTCTAACATAGGCTGTAACAGGAGTATGCCTCCTGTTTCTGTTTGCTCTTTTTGTTGCTATGTGTTAACAAAAGTAGAAGCAGGAAACAAACCACCTCTCTCCCTTGAAAGTAAGCAAATAACTATTATTTTCTCTGTAGTAGAGCGTTTGAAAATGACATGAAAAGCTAGCATGGATATGTAAAAACATTACATAAAGAAATGCAGTTTGTAGGATAAAGTACAATTCAACCATAACTGGTATTTTTTGGGTTTTATACCCCAAAAATAATTGATTGAAATGGTACACCAGGATATATGCTGGCAGAAAACTCGAATGCTTCTTTTTGTTTTGCAGCTCTGTGACAAAGCTGATGTATATGGGTAAATTATGTTATTTCACGTACTTGAACAACTCTTCATTTGTGTATGTTAGTGTTTCCATCTGAAATGTCCTGAGAAAGGTTTTGTGGGTATTAAACTGTAGTTGTTCTGTGTCATATTACTAAGCTGTGTTGGTACAAATTTTTGATGAACTTTCTGAAATGGTAGTAATTTTATATTTGCAGTGTTTTTCATGTGATAGTAGGAATTGTATGTTTTCAGTGTTTTAAATAAGTACACTGAAATGTCACAGAATTACATTACCTAAGTTTTAGTTACTCTGTATCAGAAGCTATTTTGCCTTATTAGGCCTGTTTTCTCCTACAGAATGCACATATCCTCCTGACCAATATTCACTAATGTGTTTTGGTATTGTACTGACCTTTTTCTTGAAGACTTACTTTATCAGCAATAGCAGAAAGTCAAAGTAAGCTTGGCCATGTGTAGTATTGTGGTGTAACCATTTTTCTGACCTACTGTATATGGCTGAATGTAGTGATCAAATTAATAAAATTCAGTGCTTTAATTATTAGAAGTAATTACAGTAGTATATTATTGGTAGGCTCAGTAAGATTTGGTATTTAATTTGTACTGAAAATCAATAGCTCAAATCATTTTATCTTTGGTTACTCATGACAATTAGCACAGGTTATGTAGCTCACTAACGATTTCATGTTTTAGTAAACGTGCAGACACCTGCAAAGCTTTATCTCAGTGCCAACTAAAATGATGTCTTTGTTTCACTGGATACACTACATATTTTGTAATCTATTACAGGAAAAGGATATTCAGACATATGATTACCTTGAAACCACAAACTGTGGAAGTTTGTGCCATTTTTGTGCCATATGTCTTTGCAGATTTGAAAACTGGAGCTAAAGAAATTAAAAGAAAATTTGTCAGTTAGATAATTTTATAAGTTAGTTTTAAACTAGTTTGTTAACAGTTGGTAACTCAACTAATCTCTGTTGGAATATGTCTGGTTACAAGAAACACTATTTTAATAATTTTTCCATTTGCCTGTCATGCCAGTGTTGCAGTAAAACATATTTGAATGCTGAGGGTTCTTGCAGAAGAGCTACGTTTGTCCTTTGTCTTGAAGTTTCCTAGATAAGTTCAGTGAGCTGTTACTTATCATGGGTGTAATTGGCACAGAAAATGCACAGTAATAATCAGCTACTGAGGGAGGGAAGAGATGCCTTTTCTAGTGATGTAACATTTTTTTCTTTTTTTTCTTTTTTTTTTTTTCAATGTATATACACATTAATAGCAAAAAGCGCTTTAATGTTGAATTACACAAATAAATTAATAGTGGGAAGTCTTCACACCTCTGGAACTTCATAGTTAGAGAAAAGTAATGTATTAGAAGCTTGGTGTTTTCTTTTTACAATGGTCATGCGTGTATCAGTGGTTATAATCTGCAATAAATGCTTGATGTGTAAGGGACATAGGTTAGGAAGGCAAATAGATAAATTGACTTGTGAACAGAGTTAAAAGGAAGCCTGTCATAGCAAATGTGGAATCATGAGGTAAGACAGCACTGGGGTTTGCTTCTTCCCAAAAGCAGCTTAACTGTATTTTCACAGTGTGTTTTTTATAATCACATTTAAGGTATTTTTTAATAGATTAGAAAGATAGTTGAAAAAATCTGTTTTTTTTTTCCTAATCAGCCACTTCAACACTAAAATATTGTGTTTTAGTATGGTTTTTTTGATCAGATTATTTATAATCTAATACTCTTTTAATTGTTTCCTTTCCTCTTGCAGCTAGTAGCGCATTTTTAGATGCCAGATAGTACAGTGCTATATGTTGACCAGGCTAGCAGCACAGTTTTGGAGGGTACCCAAAGGACACATTAGGCTGTTCTCTGGACAATCAAGAACAGAAATATCCACTGTAAGGCGAATTAAAACATGTATATATTCATACTCCTAGATAGCAGGGTTTTTTTTTTTTTTTACTGTTGGATGTTTGTTGGTTTATTTTTTTGTTTGAAGAACTGTATCTTGAAGTATTTAATAATTATTCTCAGAAGGTACCAGACCTAATGAGAGATAGCTGAATGCACAGTGATCTTTTCGTTCACAAGTTTAGCATCATCAGGAAAAGGTCAGTATGTTTGAGGTGTGAGACTGGATGCACGTTAACAGGGGTCTTTTACAGCAACGTGTGGGTTTGGTTAAATGTTTGCAAAGCATTTCTTAAGTTATGATTTCCATTCAAAGGTTAAGTGTGAAGTTTCGTTACTTCTTAAAGCTATTTTCTCAAATTATAGGGGAGCTGTTCTTATTGAAGCTAGATAATTGCTATATTAAAACAATTTGCAAAAACCATATTACATTGAACAGTCACAGCTGCACCATGGAGAAAAAAACCTGATGTCCCTTTGTTCAAAAAAATACAAACTAAAACCCAAAAATAAATCCAAGTGAATGTCTTCTGTAGTATCTTGAAGGCTGTCCTATTTAGGATTTTGAAGGGTCCTAAGGGAATTACATCTTGTAGTTGAGTAGTTAGCAGATTATTCAAGAAACAACAGTGGTTTTCAAAATTTGGTAATCAAACAGCTCATATGCAGTTAAGTAGTTAAGACTTTGATCCTAAATTACATTTTTTGGTGGAACTTTTGAAGTCACAGCCCTTCTGTTTGTTCTGTCCCAGGCAGAAGTTTGGTGAAAGTAGTGTGCTGTGAATTGCATCACATTTTGAGTGTGCTGGTTTTTTTTTGTTTGTGGTGTTTTTATTTTATTTTGTTTTGTTTTGTTTTGTTTTGTTTTTATTTCCATAGCTGAGAGCAATGTCAGGAGGATTTCTTGGTCATTTTTCTTCCATGCAAGTCCTGGGTTGGAGACCACTAATTTAACTTAACACTTTAGATATATACACACAGAGAGACACGTTTGTTTATCATATATATTTTTATGTGTATCTATTAATCTAAAATGTTGTCCACACTTTTCCCACAGATAGAAGATACTTGCTTTCAAGTACCTTATACACTTGAAGTATGTTACAATGTGACGGAGTTATGAATAAGCCTGTGGACCAGCTCAGAGAAGTAATTATTTTCAGATTAGTTCTCACTTGCTCAGGCTGAGTTTATTGCAATTTAGCTGTAGTCCTCCAGCTATTTCAGTCAGTTATCTTCCGGATCTGCATCAAGGGGATAGTTTGAAAAGTTGAACAAGTTGTCATTCCTTCTGTTAAAACTTTTTTATGCATTTGAGCCTGCTTAGTGGAGGAAGCCTCTCTAAACCAGTGGAATTTACCTGAGCATAGTTAGAACGAGACATCCAGACGTCAATGTCAGCACCAAAATATACTGAAACCTGCTGTTTCTTGCTGTTCATATAAAGCTGCTTTATTTCAATTGTAAAGTCATGACTAGAGTAGTACTAGCAGCATATGGAGGTTCTTTTTTCTTCTTTTTTTGGAAGTTTTTATCTAAGCTAAAACACATGGGTGTTGGAGTCACTGACTGAAATGCATTTTTTATAGTGTTAGCTCTCTGACAAGTTATTTTTGAGTAGATTAATTGATCAGTGTAACACACTAAATCTGATTTTGGATCCCTTTGGTCTAATACATGACTGAATGTCCGTTTGTTGTTGCATATGTAACTGAAATGTGTGTGTTGAAGTTTGAGGTATTTTGAGCTGCCCTTACAGTCAGACAGTGGAGAGGTACAGGCAACTCTAGGGGTAATTTGTCTCACATGGGTACATTTTGTACCTGTTTCTGTACATTGAGTACAAAGGAGGGGTGGGCTGTAGCTGAGCTGACACTTAAGCTCTAATTTTTGTGTTGCTGGGAAAGGATAGGTGAGCTTCATCCAGGATTTTCACTGTGCTGTAAAATGTGGTGGTATTGCAATGGTGCAGTAAGCCAGAATTTAACTGAGTAGTAGGTAACGTGGTGGACTTGGGGAAGATGTAACATGCTGTAGTATAAAAACAGTGGCTGTACATTAGAAGACTTAGATTCTGCTCTTAGCTTTGCCATTCGCTTACTCTGCTGTTTCGGACAGCTGCTTTATTTGCATTTGCTACTGCCTTCTCATCAGTAAAATTATGACTGTGGTACCTGTTCTTTTCAAATTGTTTTGAATGCTCTGTTAATTCTCTAGCAATAGTTTTTAGTACAGTTCACTAGCAATATTTCTGA
Organism: Pterocles gutturalis; assembly: GCF_000699245.1. Taxonomy (NCBI): domain Eukaryota; kingdom Metazoa; phylum Chordata; class Aves; order Pterocliformes; family Pteroclidae; genus Pterocles; species Pterocles gutturalis. Next base: position 46,186 of record NW_010143676.1, on the reverse strand, counting down.
GCAGTAAAGGGAATACTGGGTACTAAAATCCTGAAATATGATTGAAAATTAAAATGTCTTTTTTTTTTTTTTTCTTTCTTTCTTTAGAGCTTCATCAGATGAAGGAGTGATACTGTGAAACATGACAAAAAACTGGACTAATTAAAAGTTTTCCTATTTTAGGAAAAAACCTCAAAATGTATAGACCAGGGGAAACGGTCAAACGTCGACTCAACGTGCATGCTCCTCGGATAAGAAGCGTGGAAGTTGCTAGAGGAAGAGCAGGTTATGGCTTTACTCTTTCTGGACAAGCTCCTTGTGTTCTTAGTTGTGTTATGAAGGGAAGCCCTGCTGATTATGTTGGACTTAAAGCGGGAGATCAAATATTTGCAGTTAATGAAATCAATGTGAAAAAAGCCTCTCATGAAGATGTAGTGAAACTTATAGGAAAATGCTCTGGAGTCCTGCACATGGTCATTGCTGAAGGGATTAGTCATATAGATTCATGTTCAAGTGATGAAGAAGTTGGTTTTTATGATGGGAAGGGGTGGCTGAAACCCAAACCTGATTCTAAAGCTCTGGGTATAAACAGAGCAGAGAAAGTTGTTGAAGAAATGCAGTCTGGTGGCATTTTCAGCATGATCTTTGAGAATCCTGCTCTTTGTGCTGGTAACTCAGATAATTCTGCACTAAAACAAAGATCATTTTCAGATTCTGCTGCTATTAAATTTGAAGCTGGAAATCAAAGTGTAAGCAATCCAAATCTACTGTCAAAGGAAGAAATATCCAAAGTCCTAAATGATGATTCAGTTTTTAGAATTGGTCTGGAAAGCGCAGAAGACTATGGATTAGATGCAAGCATTTTAAATGTTGCCATGATTGTAGGTTACCTAGGCTCAATTGAACTTCCTTCAACAACCTCAAATTTGGAAAATGAGAGTTTGCAGGCTATTCGTGGATGCATGAGACGTCTGCGGGCAGAACAAAAAATTCATTCACTAGTGATGATGAAGATAATGCATGACTGTATTCAGCTCTGCAGTGACAAATCAGGTGTAGTGGCAGAATATCCTGCAGAGAAGCTGGCATTCAGTGCTGTTTGCCCGGATGACAGGAGATTCTTTGGACTAGTTACAATGCAGACAAATGACGATGCAAGCTTGGCTCAGGAAGATGAAGGGGTTCTGAGGACATCTTGCCATGTTTTTATGGTGGATCCGGACTTATTTCATCATAAAATTCACCAGGGCATAGCAAGACGTTTTGGACTGGAATGTACAGCAGATCCAGACACAAATGGCTGTTTAGAGTTTCCAACATCATCACTACCTGTTCTTCAGTTTATTTCTGTCCTGTATAGAGATATGGGGGAATTGATTGAGGGAATGCGTGCAAGGGCTTTTCTTGATGGTGATGTAGATGCTCATCAGAATAATAGTACAAGCAGTAACAGTGATAGTGGAATTGGAAATTTTAACCAAGAAGAAAAGAATAATAGAGTTCTGGTGGTTGATTTAGGGAGTACTCCGAGTAAACACATTCCTAACAGCATATGGGAAAATCCAGTAGGAAGGGGACAAAATCAGCCTGCTTCCCATTGGAATGGCTTCTGTCATGAACAAGAAGGAAACATTCCTTTAGAAGTCATTCAGAATGATAAGTCCCAAAATGTTAGCAAACACTTAAGTCCTTCTGCTCGTATTGAAGTTCCACTGGTTTCCTCACGAAATTCAGTACCCCCATCAAAGAAAAACGCTGCAGGCATAGGCAATCAAAGATGGTTGCCCGTGCATGTTTTACAAGAATGGCAGCATGGAAATGCTAGCGACCAGGAGTCTTACACTGATTCTACGGATGGCTGGTCAAGTGTGAACTGTGGAACTCTTCCCCCACCAATGAATAAAATTCCAGCTGACAGATACAGAGTTGATGGCAGCTTTGGTCAGCCACAATTAAAATCTCGTAAAAATGAATGGTCTAAGAAGATGTTTTGCATGCAGAACAAATTTGGCCCTCCACACAGTATTAGGAAGTCTAAAGAAGATAAAAAGGTAAGAGTATGTTGATACTGGTTCTTAAAAAGCTGAAAATATGGTATTGTTACACCATGATACTTGCATACTAAAATTTAAACGTATCGTATCATTTACATAATTTCAGATGAAGAAAATAATACGGTTCTTTGTCCTTTGCAGGGGCTTTTTGTATTCCTGTTTAATTGAGTACAGCTCTGGAAGTGTTGTCTGTTAGAGCTTTCTCACATTTCTGCTTGTCTCTTCATTGTTTCCAAATGTTGCAGTGGCATTGCAATAAAAGGAAACATGACATTCTAGCAACTTCAGTTCCTTCTGACCTCCAGCAACAAAAGAATGGAAACAGTCTGAATCTTCACTCTAGTTCCCTTTTTATAGAAGGCTGGCTTGCAAATGTTACTTTAGAGATATTTATTTTTATGGAAGTACAGTGTAATCATTAGTCAAAAACTTGTGTTATACACTCTTAACGGAATAAGACAGTTTTATTATCATAAAAATGCCCTCCAGCAAACCTCTCAGTGCAAGTAGCATTAAACCTACATCAAAGGATAGTTGTTAGTGGTGATTATAGTGTCCACTATTAGGTGACAAACCCAACATTCTGCCAGTTAGCTGTAATTCAAATTTTATTCCAGATTACTGCTTCATCTACTTGTTTTGTCTACTATTATGCTTCTATAAACTAAAGTGAGAACATTAAAAAAAAAAAAAAGGTGTGGGCAGGGTATCCAACAGAATTACATACTGTTCCCTTTGTCACATACATGTTTTGCTGTTGAGGGAACTAATCTCATGGGAGTCTGTTGTTGGTAAGCGGGATTCTAGTAAAGTGGAGGTCGTTGGTCCTACACTAAAAGACTTGGTATCAGAGTTTTATCTAAAACATTTGCTGACTCCAGGGAAAGACAGAACCTTATACTCCAAATTAGTCTTCAAGAAGCATTGTCCTTCCATGAAGAAGTATTGCTTATATGATTGATTTAAGTGTCCATCATACCATCCAAATCTGTTTGAAAAATGTTTTGTTCACCTGGTTAAAAATATCCAACTGCTGCTCAAGTGGATGACGGTAGAGATTCGTAAGTTGTTTCACACTGTTATAAACAAAGTCTTTGCATTGGTGTGACACTCAGGCATAGACTTCATGGGGATTAGAATGCACAACTTCAGAATATTTTGGTTTGGAAAGAGAAATTATTTTTTATTGCTTTTCTTGCACTGTGAAGGCAACAACTTTCACATACGTTCTTTTTTATGTTTTTGTGGTAAAAATAAAAAAAATAACCTAGTATATATAATAGTTATACACTAGTGTATTTTAACGTGAAGCAACTGCTACAGGCTCTGCTGTTTTCCTGACCCCAATAATGTATTAAAGTTCAAATGATCTTAAATACAAGGCGATTCACACTTTTCAAAAAACAAACAATTAATTTGTAAACACTGCCCACCCAAACCACATAACAGCCAGTTCTGTCTGCTACCCAGAAGACTACATGCTTCATGATCTCCTTGCTGGTGGAGCAGGGAAAAGGCCTCTTTATATGCAGCACCTGGTGCAGATGCATTACGGATGTTGGTCCCAAGTGCTCTTTGGGAACTGGACCAGCTGCATGGGAAGCTGTTGAAATTCCTTGAGGATCTCTGCAACATATTTGTGTCTGCAGTGTTGTCCATGACAGTAATATGGATTAGATCTTTTTTTCAGAGATTTAAAATAAAAAAAAAAAAAGATATGAAATGTTTGAGACATTTATTTCATGGAAGTGAAGAATATACTAATGAAAATCTTATAGAAAATTTTACACTTTAAGATGAAAGATGTTTTATATGTGGGTAAACAGTAATAATATTTAACCTATGCTATAACTCAGATCAGCATATACCAAAATATATGTTCCAACACTAAGTATCTGAATTGGTCCTCCCTTTTAAGTCTGTTTACTAATAAAATAGGCATTTTGTGCTTTGATTAATAACAAATTTGTTTGCAACACACATTTTTAAAAATGTTCCTACCTGGCTTTAGCACTTAGTCTCCTCATTAAGGCTACAGAAGCTCTTTTGCATTTTAATTTTGGTTTTCAATATTATTGAAGGCTATTGAAACTGATGAGAGAAGCTCATGAAAGTCTTGAAATCAGTTGCAAGCATGAGTTGCAAGCACTTAGCATTATTCAGAGTAATTCATAAAGATGAAGTAGTACTATGTTCTCATCTTAAATCTGTAATGAAAATAGTCAGGGGATGTCATTAGTGATGAACGTACCTCTGTACTTCTTTAGGTACTGCAGAAATAAGGAAAATCTATATTTTTTGCATATTAGAGCACTAATTTGCCTTCATAAGAGAATGATATTCAGAAAGTCATATTCTCTTTTTGCTTTGTGTGAGGAGAAGAGGTAAGGCTGTCTATTCCAAAACATTATTCAGATGGGTTAGATGCTGCATCTGTCCTCAGCTTCCTGTGACCTTTTCCAGTGGTAAGGACTGATTTTACACAGCATGCTCAGACACATTCCAGTCATGGAATAAAGTGTATAAAGTGGTCACCTGGGATTACATTCATATTTTTACAACCTAGTCTCTGAGTCTAATGCTTCATTTGGCAGAGCAGTCCTTAAATTGCTTTTTAATTAAGGTGGGATTTTTTTGTCTTTTACATTAGTACTGAAGGGTGATATATCCTACAAGTGGGAATGCACAGAAGCCCCTAGAGAGAGAGAAAAGGTTACCAAAGCTAGAGGTTTTTTTGTGATGGACTCTGCACAGTACTGTCTTGGAGCTTTCATTACACATCGGGGAAAGGACCTGAGTTCCTGGATGCAGTTCTTATCTAGCAGAACTGCTGTGCAGCTAAGCAGTGATGATCACAGCATGTAACACAGGAAAATATGCTGTACTGTACAGTGCAGTGGGGTAAGAGGGACATAAACTCTTTCCAGATTCTGTAGCTGCAATTATAAAACATTTGTGAATTGTACAGGGCACAAGAGCAGGTGTGAGAAAGCTCTAGTGAACATATCTGTTTAAAATGGTACTTTCAGAAAGGGGGCCTGGCAAGTGTTTCTTGTGGGTAGGAATAAGTATGGTGTTTCAGAGTTCAGGTTGCAAGGACGTAAAGACATTTTCTGAGCTTTGTTTTCCCTTCAGTGTTGTAGTCCCTTTAATGATTATGTTTTCAGCTCACAAATTAGAGTTGTGGTTAATTTTGTAATAATTGGCAAAAACACTCTAATATTCTTCACACTGCTACAAAGCACTTTAAACTTCAATATGTGTGAATAGTGAAAAAAATTAAAAATTTGTAATTGATTAGATGTTACTGGTTAGCATGAAGTTTTTTGTTTTGCTTTAAAATGTTGTAAGGAATTTGTCCCTAAGTTACTGAACCTCATACTTTCACAGTTGCTGTATTTTTGGTTTTTTAAACTGTGGCTTTTAAAATTGGTGTTGTATGTGGGAAGAGGAGAACCAAATCAAGGAAATTTTGGTTCTGTTCTACCTCTTCTGACTGAGATTTACTGGAAGGTATCTCTGGCCCTGTGCACCTCTAAAATTATTTCCTGTGCTGAACTTCATGTTTCCTGTGTTTCTTAACAAGTTTTGTGTGAACATATTTCTATTGAAGCATTTTATGAGACTTTTTGGGGTGTCTCCTTGGCTAGTGGGAGGCCTGATGGTGTTGCTGAAATTCACTGCAAAGGAAGATCATGGAAGGTGGCTTTGAATCTCAGAATGACTAAGGATGACTTCTGGCAGTGAGAAGCTTCTGAATTGCTATGAGACTGATACTGAGTAGGGATGTGTGTTCTAACGAGGTCTGCAAGACTAGCAGATTGGTTATGGTTAACTAGAGACTGGTTATGGTTTCAGTGGAAATGGAATAATTCCTGCTTTTTTGTTCGTTATTCCTTTCACACTGTACTGCTTCCTTTGCTATTGCCTTGTTATTTCCACCTTCTTCGGCATCCTACTAGGTTTCAGTCACTTACCTACACATCCTTTTGCATGATTTTGGGTTAAGCAAAAGAAAAGCACCATAAGCAGTATGAAAACATCAGGGGATGTTAGGATTGGCAAGGGACTTGAGAAATTGCTGAACAGGGAAGCATTCCTTTCCATCTAGACTAAATTAATCTAATACGTTTGATTTTGTTCAACCCTCACTCTCTGTTTTTGGGCTAGAGCCTGGCCAAAAATATGTCTACCCATTACTGTTTTAAATTAAGTTTTACTGGGAAAATACTCCTTTTTTCCACTGGAAAGCTTTATAACAGTCAGTTTAGTCTTTGAGTTTTCTCTCCATGAGGACAGAAGCCTGGGCAATGACCTCTCACAGTTCTTTTTTTTTTTTTTTTAAAAAGAAAGTCTGTTTTAATATTGTGGAGGCAAGTATAATGTTTAAGATCACAAGAGGTTTTACAACCTGAGCTTAATAACTAGTACTTGGGTACTAGGTCTGTTCCAAGTGAATATGACAAATCTCTTAAAAAGTAACTAAAAAGCCTTTTAAAATTTTGGGTATTGAATTTTAGAAACCCTTTTCTGCTTCACATTTGTTATAAGACTTCTGTCTTGAGCACATTATTGTTTGTGCTCACAAAGACTGTGAATTTGTAAACAGATCCTATTTGTAGATACTAGAGGAAGAAAAAATAGACAATCTCGTTATCTGAGATTCACTGGACAATAGTATTGCAAGTGCCTTTTTTTTTTTTTTTTTTAAACCAAAAAATGAAACAACTGCTTTGTAACCTTCATGATTTAAGCTACTGAAAATACTGTCAAAATGTAGATGAGAGAAGACAGGTAAGCAATGCTGTGGGGTTCATGAATGCATCTTTCCTTGATAGTATATTTTCCGCATTACTGTTACTGTTACTCTGTTTTGACCAGAAATTTAACTGTAACTACTTCAGAGTTGTTTTTGTTTCCAAATCAGGTATTACTGAAAAAGATATGCTGTTCAAGTTAAAAATGGAATAGTTTTTTTGGTGAAAATTTGTCATTTGCTTCAAATCCAAGAATTGAAATTTTTAATGTTGGTAACTGGATGGTGAACTGGCTGAAAGGCAGATACTTCAGATGCAAAGACAATGTTGGCAAAGCTGTGTGGTTCCCATATTTGTTTTTTGTTGTATAATTACATGTTTTTTTCTCTTTCCTCTACAATTCTGTTTGCTCACTAGCTTGAATTGTTCCACCCCAGCTGTTTGTAAAGCAGAATTAATGGCAGCTGGATTGCTATTCTTATGCAGTACAATTTAATGTTAACCTTGGAATTACAGGCTTTGATCTGATTTGAGATGTACATATATACCTTAAAGAGAACTCAGCTGAAATCCCAAACACCAGGCTAGATCTGGGAGTGCGCTAACGTGAATTAATCTGCAAAGAGGCACTTATGTGAAATAGGTCCTCTGATACATTTTGCTATGAGAAAACTAAAAGCAATTAAATGTTCAGTAATTTCATGCTGCCTTTTAATATGTATTGTAATTTTCTAAAATAATGATTTAAAAAAATTTGTATGTTCTAGGATCTTTAAAAATGTATAAATAATGCTGGGTGCTTTTCTCTGGAAAAGAAATTAGAGAAAATCTAGAGAGTAAATGTCTGTAGAGCAACGTTGAATTGTGAAATTTTCTCATTTCAAATTTTTGTGCTAGAGATTTAGAATTTTTCTTTACAGCTGAATTTAAATGTTTTCTAGATCACGTGTAGGTTTGGGCTCCAATTAACATGACAAGGGGAGATGCAGGCATATGAGTATTTGTGAGCTAGTTTTGAGTTGCAGAGACACAGGAGAAGGTAGCATCTTGAAAAATAAAGAGAAACAACAAAGAAAACAGTGTGGGGAAAATAATTAGCACAGAATGAATTGAAATAATGAAAAATGGCTTTATTTTAAGTTTTAAAGGTAGAAGCTTTAAAGATAAAGGGGTAATGGGGGGTCATGGCTTACAGTCTTGCCTGCTCTGCATGGCTGCAGTTGGGCAGTCACTCAGCTCAGGACCCGTAATCAGGAGAATGGGCACTTAGGGATGGTAGTGGGCAACAGAGGAAGATTAAGCTAAATTTGGCAGGATTTGAGCCTAATATTGATGACAGAATAGTCTTTGTATCAACTACTTTATTCTATGATCCTCCAAGACTTGCAGTATTTTTTTTTTAGATTTTGTGCACTGACTATATTGGCATTACTGTGGCATCCCTGTTTCCCATCCCTTTTCAGATGGATCTAAATAGGAACTTCCTTTCTGAAGTCTTAAACCTGCATTTATTGTGAAGATGAATTGCCACTCTAGACTGACGCTTCTGCTGTTTAACATCTGAGAGTAAATTTGGCGTGTTTTGATTACCCACAGAAGTTTCAAATTATATGATTCCAAACTATTATGCACTTTACTGTACAAAGTCATAGAGTCAAACCTAAAAGCAGTGAGAGTTTTTAAAAGCTTCAATAGCTGGAAATAGGAGTAGAACAAATGAAAATTTTATGATTTTATAGTTAGTATGATTAAGCTCTGTGACACATAGAATGCAGGAAATTCTGTATTAGTTGAGCTCCTTAAATTGAGGTCTTTTAAATGGTGCTGTTCCTTTTTTTCCTTTTTTTTTTTTTTTGGTGATAAAATTGTGAATATAAGCATCGTCTTTCTGTTATGTGCTTTTTAGAGGCCAGTCAGAAGTCAGTACTCAAATTGACACTTGTTGTACAGACACTCATAGGCAGAGTTTTTGTTAATATAATTTATTGGACTTTTTAATATAGGGAGATACCTGGGGAATTGACTCTGGAGCAGGATGGCCAGTTGCTCTCTGGGTAGTGATGGTTTTTTCTGTTGCAAGTGTGGTTTAGCTGGGTTTTACAAGACTCCCCAAACTGTTATTCTGGTGAATTTTTCTAATTCAGCTGGCAAGCAGTCCTATGTGACCGTTCTAGCATGTGTGTGGTCCTTTTGTTTTATCTGGAATGGTCAGGACAGAGGATAGTATACTTGTTCCACCTGAACAGCAGGAGGAAAAAATTTCTGTCAAAATTACTGCATACCAACAAATGTATTTTTGTGTTAGAGCTCTTAAAACTTTGTTCATGACGTTCAATTACTTTCTTACGATTTTTTTCCTCAAACATTTTAAAAAAATATTTTACTCATAGGCCTGTGAATCTTGTGAGATTATATTTCATTGTGAAACTGTTTTGAAAGCATTTGAAAGCATCCTTCTGTAAATGTAGATGATCAGGCTTGTTGGTGTTTTTATTTAACTTTTTGGATTAGCTCCCCTTCTTGTATTTTACTTCTCCCTCTTCCTGCTCTCCTACATAGCAGCCAAAATCTCTGTCCCATAAGATTCAGCCCCTTTAGTTTCCCCTCAAGGTCACAAATTGTAATGTTTTTTCCATTAAAAGATTAAATTTTGCTAGATGTTGTAAAGCTGGCCTAAGCCTCAGTTTTTCTTTCTTCCTTTTTTCCCCCTTCTGGATTCCTGGTGCAAGCTCCCCGTGTTGTGTCGTTGTCAAGGATCCCTGAACACTTACCAAAACCCTGCCACTTCCTTAGTCTCTTGCACTGCAAGAGCAGCTAGTGTCCTCTCCTTTCTACCTCTTTCCTGTTCCTCCAGCTTTAAAACTATTGTATCAGAGGAGAAAAAAATCCTGTTGTAGAGGCACAAAGACTACGTAGTATGGAAACGGAAATTTCAGGTTGTTATGTGTGACAACTTGTGAAAAAGTTATAATACTCGACAAGTGCACTTGCTAGAATAAGAAAGAGCATGACACAGCTTGTGCTGTAGCTGGGAATTTCTTCAAGCTGATTGAAGCTGTTTTCTAAAGGTATCTGGTTTCTTTGGGTTCTGAATAATTGATAAGATTTCATCAACGTGCTTCTGTGCACTCAAGCTCCAGGTTAGCGTATCGTGTTGACTGTCATAGTTTCACATTGCATTTCTTTGGTAGTACCAACTTAGAGTTGCCATCGTTCTCAGGCCGGAGTTGGCAGTGAGCATCATCAGTTATGTTGTCATGACTGACTGTGGATCTGTGTTAGAAACAAGATTATTTAATTTAGTAAGCTGTAGTTTACAGTTAGTGGAGATGAGAGGGCAGCCTGCTGGAGTTTGAGAGCTGGCATGAGTGGTCAGAGGTACATCCAAAGTCCTTTAAGCCAGCACATCTGCTGAAAAAAATGTTATATGGAGGTAGTGTCTAACATGTTTATTAGTTAAAATTATTTCCAGGAGCCCATCCTTTTTCATTCTGTTTTTAAAGAACCAGATTTACGCGAGTCGGCTTCTGTTGGATCATTTTTTGTTCTTTCTGTCCCTCCATTTACAGTCTAGTTATGTGCTTCTTCATTGCCTCTGTCTTGCTAATACATGAAGTACAACATTTTCCACTTTCCCACTTTTCTTGTGCACCTTTCTTGTTATCAGATGGGAACTGTTCTCACTTGGACACATTTACAAACTGCTGTTATATCAATCCTCCTCTGGTGACTTCTGTTTTTAATGCCTTTCTTGTCAAGTAGATTAGGAAGTAGCATCCACAAGGCCAAATAAGCAGGTTAAAAATTAAATTTAAAAAAATTGTATTTGAAAGGAAAGAAAGACTATAGTTTGGCCCCTGATTGATGGTTATTTCAGGGGAATGTATTTGCACTTGCCATTTCCTGTCAGCCTAAGGAAAAAAAGGGTGATCCAGTCATATATTAAAAAAAAAAAAAGTATGCAGACCCATTCATTGTCCTGCTTTTTCTCTTATGATTATACATTTAACTGGTATTTCAGTCCATGCTAGTTCATAATTTTTACTTTGTTATAAGAATAGAAAAAGGAATGGATTTTTTAGAGCAACAGAGTGTTAATTCCTTTAATCCTTTGTTGTTTTCCTTCTCCATCTGCCAAATCTTAACAGGATAAAGGCTTTTAGAGATATGTTCTTTTGTACTTTCACCATGATAGATAGTAGTAGCAGAGTTGTAGGTATGCGTATGGCAAAATGCAGAGGATGTATTGCTGTAGCAGGCTTTGCACTAATCAACTTGTTTTTACAAATTTCTGTGCTTTTCTGTTTGTTTCTGGGTTCCTAAAATGAAGACACTTGGTGAAGTATCAGATGGACTTTAGTTTCTTATACTGTTCTGTGATGGATCTCTTATATTTTCTCGAATATTTGGGTATTTAATTTAGAGTTTTCTTCTATAGATTCAGCAACACTGTTTCTGGAAGAGGATCTTTTAAGATAAGACAGTAAATAGTTCTAGGGGTTATAGGCAATCTGTATTTAAAAAACCCCACAGCCCAATGTTTACGTACCAAAATTCAGTGTTTTAGTTTGGCAGTTAACAGTGAATGAATCAGCATTTTAGTGGTCATATAGAGTACTGGTTTTTAGGTTCATTTAATGTTTTTAAATAGCTGTTTAATAGTGTAATAAAGGTGTTTAGAAGTATGATAATTTCTTTATGGAGAACAGACTGCAAAATTTACATATCAGTCCTTGCACTAGCAATCTCTGCTCAAATGCAGGATTTCTTTAGCCATGCTGATTAGCACATTATAGTCGCAATGGCTGTTCTCTTTTCAAGTCATGGATGCTTTTATTTCCAGCTTTTTGGAGTCTCACGAAAAACATTTGCCAAAATGTTGCTATTTGCTTAAGCTACGTGATTCTTTCTTTATTTGTGTGCATGTGTGTATGCAAAGCAATTTTTTAAATTGATCTGCAGAAGGAGGTCTGCCTTCATAGTCTGAATGTCTGGAATAGAGTCAAGAAAGGATGAAAAGAGGCTTTTCAGCACCATTACCAGGAAATTAAATACTTTGTGAACTGCAGTATTTTTTTTTCTTTTTAAGCAATGCCTTTCTTAATTTCCTAGATTATTAATTTGATTCTTCAGAGCAAGGAGAAGATTTTTGTCATCTGAAAATGTTTTCCTAATTGTAATTGTTATCCAGATGGGTTGGGGAAATGGTTAGCTCAGTGAATTTTTATGTTTTGTAATTGTTTTTTAAGCACCGTTTTATTCTCAGGGTCTTTTTTCCCCCTTCTCTTATCTTGTCCATTCCATCCAGGGCTCAGTAGTGAGTTTTGTATAAGAATGCCAAAAACTGTAAAGAAGAATTTTGATTGGATACTAATTCCTTGTTCTCTTTTCTACTGCCACACAATTGGCAAGTTTTTTTTGTCCACTGTCCCTCTTTGTTATGTTTCTGACCACAAATAGGTAAGCAGCATTTACTTCTAAAGCAGGGCATCTGGTGGTAGTTAATCTTATCTAGAATCTGCTTATCAGTGGAATCTAATTAGATTTGTCTTCAGGCAGTTTGGTCCTCATCCTTCAATTTGTAATGTTACTGTTTCAAAAATTTTTTGGACTGTTTGTTCTCTAGTTGTATCTCAATCTCCCAGAATCATAAATGACAGTCTCTACTATTTAAACATACACTGGACAGTTTTGTATTCTTTTTGGGCTGAATTAGAAAGAAAAGTGAAAATATATTTGTTGTTCAAAATAGATATTACTGCTGTTGATAGTTTCTTTTTTTCCCTTTGTTTCCTTTCACCCATTTTCTTTTATGAAAGATAAAGTCCTCCAAGGCCTGCTTCTTGTTTTGAGAAATAGAATAAAGACCATTAAGCAAAATCCATATTGTGTAACTATTTCATTAGTTTCAAAGTACCCATTGTACTCACACTATTGATGTCATTAATTTCACTAGCCTTAGAATTTCCTGAGCTGTTCGTAGTCTGATAGTTTTTTTCACTAATTCACCAATCAAAAATTTAAAATTTGCAAAACTGGTGTGGTCGTACTTGACTAGTGGTGAAACAGTAGCTGTATACATACATTCATGCTGCTTTAACAGGAACATATATAGGAGGAGCGATGTCAGTGTTTTGATAGGCTATGCAGTAACAGTAATGGGTACTGCTGAATTTAGTCAGGGGTTAATGTGGAGTTCACTGTTTGACACAGATTACTGCAGTAGGTATAAGCTTTCAGTTTGGACAGGAAAGACTGCTGTGACTGTAAGGAATGAGCCAAGTGTGAACCACTTTAGTGGTATCTGCCTGGATTTAAAAGTGGCTCAGAAAGACAGGAACTGTCCTCATTCCAGTGGGTGCTATCAGAGAACATTTACAGAGAGCAACTTTCCTGTCTTCACATTTAGTTCACATTTTTAGCAAAAGCCCTCTTAGCTTGTTGTACTGCATTTTTAAATGTTCTCTTAAAAACCTTAGCAGCTCATCTCCAGTTGCTGGATTTCCAGTTTTCTGTGGCAGAACCTGCCCAACTTTCATCACAGCCTATAAAAAAAAACCCTTAGAGAGTTGAAAGTTGGGAGGGAAGGAGATGTCATATAAAAATGGATCACTTTTAATACTGAAGGATGAAGCTGAAGTCTCAGTCTGTTGCAGGGATGAACCCTGCTAGATACTTTGGATCCAGATCCCTGTGTACTGTGTCATTTCTTGACATTTCTACAAGCTTGTAGGCAGAGTCTGTTGTGAATACTGGTGACAGCCAGAGCCTTGTTGCTGAAGAATAGTGTTGACTCCATAGGAATAAGCAAACAGGCAGATATCTTCTGTTGGATACCTTATTTTTTATTCCAGTAAGGAGGCTGTACAATGTTTTTGATGCTCTTCTCTACTTTGTAGGAGGGGCTGTTAGCATGAGATTATAAGAATGTGAAATTTAAGCTTGTTCTTTTGCTTAATGTGATGTATATAGACTTTCAAACAGGTGATCAAAGGGATACCAAAATATTTCAGAACTGAGAGCACAACTTGCCCAAAAGAAGAAATAAATACAAATATAAAATTTCATAAATATTACAAAGCTGCCAATAAGCAATTATAGAAGTAGTAATAAATATATTTTAAGCTTACTGTGATGAAGAAAGATGCTGAAATTAAATAGAAGAAAATTTACTTTGAATTAAACTCCATTATTTTCTAAAGTGAAAGAGCATCAGAAGACAGGAATTTTCCCCACATTGAATGTAACAGGAATCCAAAATTTCAGGCACATAATCACACGTTTTTCATAATGTAGTGAGTTTATGTACATCTGCTTAGCACCAGTCACCGACTGTGTGCCTACTCTTAGGTTTAAGCTTACATTTTGCCATTTGGCATAAACTAGATATGTACATGCTGAGCTGTTGTAGCTTAACTGACATCTGGTGACTTTTTAAGGAGAAAGAGTATGACTATAGGAAAAAGAGAAAGCCATTCTATTTAATTATTGTAGCACCAATTCTAGTCATGGAACATCCAGGTGAGGTAGTTTGTTTCCTCAGAACAAAAGTTCCTGGATTTTGTTTGGTGTGTTTAAAAAGTTGGACTTGACAGCAAGCCTTTAAAAAAAAAATAGTGAAAGTAAGATTTTTAAAAGTGTAGAAAAAGATTCCAGCAGAAGCCAGGTGAGATGATTTCTAGGATTGTAATTTCCCATAGAAAGAACAAATATTTTGTCATTGTACATATTTTCCAGTTAAGACAGTAAAGAGCTATGATTGTCTTGCTTTTAGTTAAGCTCTGTCTACTGATGCTGACATGTAGCATGTGTACACTTGAGGAACCTAACTGATGTCTCATGTTTATACGGTACCTTAATGCTGAATATTTCTGATATTTGACTTGAGACTGGAAAAGTAGTAACTTAAATGATGTGAATACATGATTTTGCAGGGGCATGGCAAGTGACCAACTTGTGTTGAAATTGTGGTCCTGGTTTGCAAATCCATCTTCTTGGAATTCTGTACCTATCGATGCTTAAAGTTCAAATGCTTTTGCAATATACTAAAATTAAAGAAGTAAAATGATAATATCTATTTTCTGTTTTGTTTAGGGTGCAAAATTTGGACATCCAATGGGATTAAATCAAGCTCCTCCACCACGTTCTTCTGCTCGAAGATCATTTGGAAGATCTAAGCGATTTAGTATTACTCGTTCTCTGGATGACCTTGAGGTAATTAACTTTCATTTAGAAATGAGTCCTAGAGAGGAACTTGCAGTAGTTAATGCTGATCATTAATGAGAGAAAGTAAGTAATATCTGTAGTGTAATAAAGTTACCCGTCATCATATATATAATCATTTATGTGAGGTGAATACAGATTTCAGGTATCACCTGACTTTTTCAGTGTTTCTTTAATAGTTTGCATTGATGTCAGCAGTGGTCATTCTTTCTGTGGGGAGTTTTGAATTTATTTTACTCATCACAGCTGGTCATGTAAAGCAAAACAATACAGTTTTGCTGATCAAAATGTTCATCATATTGTAGAAATCAGTGTAGCATGATATCATAGAAAAAAATCAAATGCTCATCATACTTGTTTTTTCATTCAGCTGATGATCATTGCATTGAGAAAATTTAAGGGCATTAAATCTGTTGCTGAACCAGGCTCTTCACCTAACTTCCTAAGGAATGTAGCTTACGGAGTGTGGAAAAGTTTTTAAAAATACTTAAATAGGTTTTTCTTCTTTATGTGCCAGCAGTTGAGAAAAGGAAATTCCTAATCAGCTTGGTGTTGGTCATTGGTTATGGTGATTTTGGGTCCTTCTGAGTGTAATATAGTAATGCTGTTTCGCATCTGGTATAACATCAACAGATACCTGGGCCTCAGTGGCCAAACCTTACTGATTTTGGTGAAAGCAAGGAATTTAAAGAACTGCTTGTCCTGCTCTGCTGAGAGCCTTCCTCAACCAGCTGTAGGAATATGGCTTCATTATATCTTCTAGTGTTCTTCTCAGGAAAACCTGACCCGTAGCAATGTGAAGCCGAATGGAGAGATTTTTCCCTTACCCCTTTATCATGCTTATGTGGAAGAAGGTTTGTGGTTGGGGAGAAACAAAAATATGTGCAGAGCTCTTGGCACAGGCACCATGTTATACATATTATACTGCTCTTCAGCACAGGAGGGAATGTGGTGCACTAAATGGGAAGGAGGTGTTTAAAAAGTGTTTCAGATGGGAGGAGGAAAGAAGGAGATGTTCTGAGTTTCCTGATGTGGGAAAATGTAGGAAGAACGGCATTTCACAGACTCTGAACTAAAGGAGAGGGAAGCTCAGTGCACTGGGTTTTTTGTGAGCAGAATATATGGAAGGAGCTTCTGATGTGCTTAGGGAATGCAGGTATGAACTGTAATTACTTATTTCTCAGATGATTTAAAGGACATTTTTCGTTGTGTTTGATTTCTATCTTGTCTGGAGCTTTTAAGTGTCTTGCTTTTTTTTCTAGTCATGGAAAATACTTTTCCATTTCTTTGCACCCATAACTTCAATACAATAAGTGCATAACTTTAAAAAACAGAGCAAGATCATCTGGATAAAGCTGTTTGGGAACCATCTAGCTACATCTTTCTTCATCAGAAAATGGTGATTCTTCTAAATTAAAAAAGTGTGCTGCAATCTATTACCAGTTTTGAACAGAATTTCTGGTCACACTAAGAGAGAATCCTCCCAGAATATTTAAGAGCCTAACGCTAGTAATTTCTGTGCAATAAGGAAAACATGGCTCACACCACATTCTTCCAGATTCAAATTTCATATGGATTTATGTGCACATCTTGTATTTTGAGAGAGTGTTTTAAACACTGAGGATATAATTTAATTTCTGTTGTAGGAGCTGTTTTACATTGCATAAATATTCATTAAAATTGGGACTTGGTAATTACTTTCAGTTAATTTGAGAAAGATGTCATAGTCGCTGGCCTAAAAAGTCCATTTTTCTCTCCTTATGTCTTAGTTGGTATTTGTTAGTGTATATAAGTTGAGTAGCACCAACAGGAGGGATTGAGAGGCTCTCTGTGTTACCCGATGTCCTAACTCTTAAAGCTGTTACTTTGGATGGGGAAACTTACATTCTAGGTCATGGTTCGAACTGGATAAAGAAACAATCTGTATTGAAATCTGTGTTTGGATGAATGCCCTTACTCCATGTAGCTATGGACTGCCCTCTGTCAAGTGCTTTTTTTCACTTTGGAATCTCTTTTTTTTTCCCTCTGCATGCCATAAGAAAATTATATCCTAGACACCAGGAGAAATACCAACCCAGAGAAGAATTTCAAAAACTTCATAAGTCAAACAGTGTTGAGGGGTTTTGATTCTGGTTTTAACTCTGATGTTGCTACTGCAGCACTTTTCCCAAGTACTGTTACACTAAGTGTAGTAGAACACAGTGTTGTTAGTACATGTTTAGATTATTTCAGGCCATCTATTTAGGGTTGCTGGAAGAGGAAATAACAATACCAGGAAATTCTTAGAGACTCCACCTTTGGAATAATGATCATGAACATATTCTATAGGCTACTCCATTGTTTTTGTGCTCTTTCCAGTTATTTTAGCAGAATGGATAAGGTACTAATCCAAATATGAAGTTTGAAAATGAATATGCTTCTCTAAATTTGTGGGTTTGATTCCTTTTTTTTGGCATCCAACTTAGTCTTATAAATTGAGCAGTGTAAGTAGGTTCCATGCAGTTTCTTTTATGGGTATATGCTGAACACTCTTCATTATAATTTGCTTATGGGTCTAAAGAAGGCTGTATTTGGATTTTTTGTGAAGGTATGAGCTTGCTCCACTTGTCTTTGGAGCGGTAGTGTGTGAAATACCAGCTGTCACTTTTGCTGTTCTCTACCATAAGGTGGCGTGATTTCTTTGCAGGTTTTTTTAAATCTATCCAAGCATAAAACATCTTTATATATATATTATTTTAATAAATAAAACCAACAATTGCAAGAGAATATTTTTACCTTTTATTTTAAATTGTTAGATTATGGCTGGGTATACAGACAATATTCTTACAAGGTTAGAAACAGCTGTAATGGTACAACTGCCCCTCCCTAAGCATTTTTTTCTTACCTGCAGAAGTTGTATTATAAATAGAAGAAAATACACAAGTTCGTAGGATTAACCTCTAGATGCTGTTTTTACTAATAGAACCTGTATGCAAGATTATTTTAAATCTCCAGGGATCAAAATAGGATGACAGTGCAAAATTAATGGACGTAGTCATGCTAAGACTATGGTATAGAAAATGTCTCACAAAACACAAAATACACAATTTTATTTCTGAACTGTGGAAATTGGGCTTGTTCACACCAGGGCTGAATATGATTATCTTGTAAACTGGAACTGAATTCAGAAAATTTATGTGCCTAGTATATGCCTTAATTATGTTGTTTTCACAAGAAAGATATTTAGAAATTTTCCCTTATTAAATTACAAGAAATCTGTTTTTATTAAGACCAGATAGATTCCTATTTTATATGTAGTAATAAATTTTCCTCTCTGAATCATTTGTCATTATGAAATAGTATCCATTAACAACCATGTTAAAATTCTGTGATTTCCACCAGTTTTACTTTATAGCATGCTTGTTTGTTCATATTTGCAAGGTGTAGCTTAAGCTAAGTGGAACTTGCCATGATTTAGGATTATTTAATATTTGGACTAATGAGAGAGCATGATCTTATCTTTCTTCCTACATTTCTTACCTGTAGGCAAGTGCCACTAGTCTCATCCTCTTGCACGATTCTTTCCTAGCAAAGACATAATTTAGAGATTTTTAAATATTAAAGGTGACTCTGTGATACTGCAGAACAATGCCTTTGTACAAAACAGACATTAAACAGAGTAATCCTTTCACTCATCAACAGTTTTGGAACCAGATTCCATAACACTTTCAACTGTAGCTCATTCCATGCATATCTTCATTTTTCTTGAGGTCTGTAAAAATGTATTCCCTTGAAGTCAACAAATTTAGGTTCCTCCTCACCAAGGAGAACATTCAAAGCTGTTGTGCTTCCTGAAAATCATTTTGTCACTTGTACTTTTGGTATTTCTCTGTGGTTAAAAATAGGGCAGAATAGTGTAATCAGAGACATAATATCTGAGGTAAACAAGTTCTTTGAGTGTTGTTAAATAATCTTTTAATGTAGTTATATTTTTAAAATGAAAGACTATTTAGTTCTTCTAACTAAATATCAGACCAAAAAGATGGTTGTTGTTTTTCTTCTTGTCCTTATCCCATTTTGGAAACCTTAAAGCTATATGCTGTATGAAAAAGAACATTTGTTGGATCACATTTCTAGAGTTTAGTAATGTTTTTGAAGTTGGAATGTATCATATATTCCTTTTAATAATCAGTGTGAGGAATTTTGTTAGAATGTTCTATCTTAATTATAACCATTAATAATGTAGTATTATTAGCTGTTATTATAGATAATAATGCTTGATTTTTTTCTGTTTTGTTAATTCCACTGAAGCAACTTTTTTGCATTTCATCTGCTAATTGAAAGCATACAACACATCTCTTTGGTATGAGGTTTTTATACTAATGAATGATATGTCTCTGCTGGATATTAGCTTTGGCATCTGTGGGTGGCAAAAACCCCTAAATGCTAATTTGACTTAATAATGAGTTTTTAAGTGGGTACCTGTCTTTGTTTGACTGATTTAAATAATCAGACAAAGCTTACACAGGGAGATAATAGCTTATATTAGACCATACTAGGAAAATCAGACAAGAAGAGCTAAATGTGCCCCAAACTTTTCCCACCCTGTCAGTTGATCTAATAAAAAGTATTAAGTCTCCTTGCAGGGCTTACTTCTCTGACCTTCTTAGATCATCACCCATGGCCACACCACCACCACTATGGCTAGTATAATTACATGATTTAAATCAAAAGGTCTCTTCATTCTCAACTTATAATTGTGAATTTAAAATTTGAAAAGAATGTATATTTTTGTCTTAGGTTTCACCAATTTTTTTAAGCCATGATAACTTGCCCTGGGCTGCCAGTATACCTAGGTTCTACTGTGTGCTACCTTTAAGTATTGCATCTTTTGCATGCATTTTGTCCTAATTTTTATCTAAGATGTAACTTCCGAAACTGACAGCGTTGCTGTCTGCTTTCATGGAGGTGGAGAAGAAGCCACTTGTGAAATAAAACAGTAAGCAAGAATAAAATCTCCCATTTTTGTGTGTGAAAGGTAGTTCTGTATTTTTAGCATGCTAATAATAGAATTCTTAAAGGGATGCTCCTCTCTCAGATATGGATATTCTGAAGGCTGAATGCTAACACAGTCCAGCCCCTAACAATTCTGTTTTGGAAGCCTCATGGATCTGTGACCACAGCCTAGGTTCTTCATTTCTCTGTTCCCTCAGTGAATGACAGATCCTGTTTCTGGGAGTGTGCCACCAGGGGTCAGCTTTTAAAACAGTACAAAGTGTAATATGTGTGCTTAGTGATTTTACAGTCACTGGCTATAATAGCCCAAGCCCTCTTGCTGAACAACAATATAGAGCTTTAAACAGTGTAAGTTAGCCATGACATTAAACATTGTTTTCTTTACCTTGAATTACTGTAGCATATGTGGTCATGGAGCTGATCAGTAAGGCTTTGAAAGCATCCAGTGGTTTCTACCAGGCATTCTTCTGCACTGTTCAGACCTTTGACTGTTACAGTCCTGGCTGGAGTTGTTCACCTGTGTGCTTCATAGTGGCTGCACTGGTAAATGAAACACTGCCAGGACACAGGGGCAGGTAAGGGATTGCAATGTTTGTACTGACACATTGTTAGAGTTGTCATTTATGTGGCTTCATCCTGGGCCAACTAGTGTATTTTCTTAAATGATTTTGGCCGTGGTTTAGAGGTGAGCCCTAATAGCTAGCATCGCTGGGGCCAGCAGGCAGTTTGGATGCAACTAACTTGATCGATAGGAGGTTGGGAGAGCTTGGTGGTATGATAGTGGCCAGAACGCACCAGCTGTCTTTGGAACTATGCAGTAGTATATGGTGCTATTTATTTGACTCATACAAATATGTCTGTGCGTTACTGTCATCTTGTTCTGGATGATGCCTCTGGTGTCCCTTGGTCTTTTTTGCTGACATCACTCTTGGTGTCCTTTAAAGATTTCCGAGAGCATTGTTTTTTCACATTTGGTCCTCTAGGCTGCTCTATTAAGAATTTCAAACACTCTTCAGTGTATTCTAGAGGATCTTCTTCAGGCTTTTGCTTTGGCATGTGTAATCTTATCAGGTACTTTGATTATATTAGTATATATTAGTATATTAGTTATATAACAATATCCATTGTTACCACCTAAATGAGGACAACATCATGCTAGCAGTATACATTTATTTCTTTTTTCTGCAGATCGTGGACCTTAAGTCTTTGCTGGTGTTTTATACTGTACCACAATTTTTAAAAGATTGCCAATATATGCTCTAAGTTTTCCTTACATTTATAGACTTTATAATGCAAAGTTCTTATGCTCTTCACACTGTTTTGTAAAGTATCTGACAAAGGTGGCTTTGTCAGCAGATGAGTACAGTTGTGTGTAACCTCTTGTTTATTGTGAATTTGAGATACTTGTTTCTAGATACAATCCAGAATGTTAAACTGTGAGATTTTTTCCCAGACACAGAGAATAATGGGATTTGTTTTCTGTTATTGCAATTGGTAACATAATCATACTTTTGTAATTTTACTGTTTACTCTTTTCTACTGCTTTTGGGTTATTTTCTTTATTTCAGATTCTGGAGAAATTTGCCATGTAAAAATCTGAGAATGTGCTGAGAGCTGAATCTCATCTCAGCTTTCTTTGTGAGGTACATATGGCAGTGCTCACCATGGCAGCGCTCATCCCATACTTTGGTGCCAGAAGAAACCAATAGTGTTGCCTCGGATGGATTCCACGGGGAATTCAGTCCCCATATGTGCAAAGATGGTTGGCACTCTATGGAGAAATTTCTCCCTGAGGAATCAATTGGTACATTGTCTGACCCTGCCACTCAATTGCTCTCCAAGCCTTATTGCCTCTGGGCTTTGCTCTCCAACATGAGCCGGTTTCTGTCACAGAACCAGAGGCACAATATATGCTTTCAGGGACTAGATGAGAACTTGTGTTCTGCTTAAATCAGGCAGCAGGCCTTACTTCTTGTCGGTAGCCAGTATTGACATTCTTAAGACGTCTCATTAAATGGACACAGGTAAATTCATAAGCTGTCAGCGTCTCTGATGCAGTCACGCTTGTCGAACTGCAAGGATTAGCCAGGGTGAACAAGTTAAGGTGACTACTTGAAGCTACAAAGGGGCCATATCCCTTAGTTGAGCAACATAAGGTATTGGACTTGGTTTTGGCTCCATTCCTGTTGTTCTGGTTTCTTTGTGTGGCAATGAAACAGTCAGTGCTAGCTGGATTGGGACTTTTGGTAGGCAGGCAGCCTCTCAGAGATGTCTTTCTCCAGAACCTTTAGTACCTAGCATTCTTTTAAAACTGGGCTTGCTGCCTTTGAACTAAAACTCTTTGCTCTCCTGGGTCTAATTAATAGCTGACAGTATTGGGGTCTTATTGAAACTCAAAATTATTTGTTGCTTAAGGCTGGCCCTTGCTTCAGTTTAATATGCTATGCTTGTTGATTCAAGAGCATCGTTTAAGGCTCCTCCCAAGAAGGTGAGCAGTGAGGTGAAGTTATTCAAGGTAATAAGGACAAGAGCAGTCCTTGAAGATGAGAGCAGGCTGCTTTTGTAAGAGTGGACAATGAAATGGCACATGAAAATGTATGCAGATAAATGTAAAGCAGTGCAAATGAGGCAAAATAGTCCTGGCTTCATATATCAAATTATATGTAATGTCTCTGAGCTGAATGTTTCTTCTCAGAAGTGAGGTCTTTTAGTTATATGGGAGAGTTGCATAAAAACATCAGCTTAGTACAGTAGCAATGAAACAAAATCCTGCATTATGAATTATTAGGGAAGAAATAGAGGAAAAAAAACACATAGTGATTCCATTATATACATCTGTGATTTGCCCATACCTGGTCTCTTTATTTTAAAAATGTTATGTTAGAAGTAGAAAAGGTTCAGAAAGGCGTAAGAAAGAGTACAAAATCATGGGTGGCAGAGCAGAAGTGGTTGGGATTGACTGCTCACTGTCTCCTTCAGGACAAGAAGTTGGCACCATTAATTAAGGTAGCTGGAGCCAGGAGCAAAACAAACAGAAGAACACAGTTGTTCATGCAGGAGGTGAGTCTGTCTGTGGGACGCCTCACCACTGAGTGCTGTGGATGCAAGAAATTTGCATGCCCTGGAGGGAAAGTGGACAAGTATTTGGAAAAGAGACCCACTGGGGATTATTAAGAAGACAAGCCACACCAGGTTCAGGAAATCTCCTGAACTAAAAACACCTGGAGTCTGGGAGAATGTAATCAGAGAAATGTCCTATATGTTGCCCTGTTGTACTCGTTGGCAGACATCCATGTGCGGCCACGACTGGAAAGATAATACTGGGTTTGATAAACCCATGTTTTGAAGTGATTATGTTCTTAGACTCAAGGATGGACATTGCTTCTCCATAGCTGTGGGATTATAGATTGTACTGTCGGCACAGGAAGGTGCGTTACCTTTCACTTGGTGTCAACTTGTTTGTTAGTAAAGTAAAAGGCTTGCTGACCATAGTATCTCCTGGCGCAGCGTACTTGCCGTGGGCTCTGGGAGCATATACTGTTTGTGCTACAGCTGTCTGAGCCGGCAGTGTTACTGGTTAGAGCTTCTGCTGCAAAACAGATTGCCTGTGCAATTCCCCTGGTAGGAATGAGGAACCGGGTGAGTGGTTTCATGCCTCTGTTCCTGCCCTCCCTCAGCTGCGCTTTCTGTTACCTGAGATGTCTTCTTGTCCTGTCACGTGCTAAATGGGGATAAGGAGGGATTTTTGCTCTGTGAGATCTGGTTAATGTTAGGGAGTGAATTAAGGCCTTATTGAATGAACTAAATTGGTATTTCTAGAGTATAATCACAGAATAGATACAGCACAAATGATAGCACTGTAGCCTTCTGTGAATTGTTTCTGATTCTGTCTCTGTGCTTAAATTGCTGGGATTCTGGCTAAGAGGTGGTACCATTTAGTTTTCACTGTTCTCATGGATTTACCAGTCCAGTGAAGTTGAAAACAAACAAAAAAGTCACCTGTAGAGCTTCTACTAGATGAGCTACTGCTTTTTTATTCAATATTAAATCATCAAAACTTTTCATCTGTTCTTCTGATACTTAAAAAATACAGTAAAAATCCCATCCTCTGCTTCCCTCTGGATGGAGGAACAGCAGAAGGATGGTATTTAAGCATTTGTTGGGCAGCAAGCGCATGCATTTCTTTCTGCAAATACACAGATATTGCAGGTCTGTCTGGAGAGTAGGTGTGGTATTGAAAATTACGAGAATAATGTTTCACTTGGAACAGGATCCTTGTAAATGCCAATGCCCTGCTTACTCAAAAGAACACAGAGCGTTTTGGTAGGATAAGGTAGATTGCATAATATGCATACACGTGATTGTAATCATACAGAGACATGCACCTACATGCTAGAAATTGGAAGAAATTTGCTGTAAGTCTTACAAGTTTTAACAATTTTTTTTCTAAAAGTATTTTTAGATTATATTTTACGTATTTTTAATAGGAATCAATGGCCAAGTTCATTCCTACATGCTAGAAATTGGAAGAAATTTGCTGTAAGTCTTACAAGTTTTAACAATTTTTTTTCTAAAAGATTATATTTTACGTATTTTTAATAGGGATCAATGGCCGAGTTCATTCAGATACTATACTCATCAAAGGGGAATATATTAAAAAGAGAATACTTTGGAGGAGAAAATGATGTTGACTCAGTGCTTGAACAAGTTTGGACAAATGTTTAAGATGGAGTCCTGTGGGCCCTTACTGAATGCATTTTACATTAGCAGATTCCTCAGGAGCATGCTGTTGTCTTTACAGAAGCTTTATTGTTACACGGGACCTGCCTAAACACCGTTTTAGAAGCTGCCTGTTCCTTTTGATGAGAAGATACAGAACCAGTATTGAGGGCGGAGAATGTGCTGGGGAGGGAGGAGAATGGGAGAGGTGTTGATAGGGCAACAGACAGAGAAGCCTCATTTTTTTACTGGACTCCGGAAGAAGTAAATATGTGTTCAGAAAGAGAGTAATAATAAAGTTGAAGGGACTGTTTCTTAACAATGAGCTATTAAACTATTTATACATGGAGAAAACTTTTACTGATAGTCAAGTGTCTGTAAGTATAAAGTTTTGTTTGTCTAAAGAGAAAACAGGAATACGGTTTAATGAGTAGTCTTCTGAGCTAGGAAATCTTGCAGTGAAGTATGATAAATAATGCTTCTAAGGATTCAATGAGGTTTTAAAGAGACAAAGTTCGTAAGTATAAGTATTTAAGTTGACTTTCTATATAAGCTCGATTATGAAATTAAGAATACACCATTTTTGTAGACATGTTTTAAATCTCTCTTTAGCACTGTATTGTTTTTAAAATGTGGAGTATAGTAGATATACAGATACTTCTCTAATTAAGTGTTTTATAAATCTTTCACTTAATTTTCACTCTACTTGCACATGTGTTTCCGTAAAGCAAGAATAAGTTACCTTCTGATTGTTACAGGGTTTTTTTAAGGTGTGCAGCTAAAGTGATTTTTTTTCTTCCAGCTGGATTTTTATCCAATAAAACAGAATCCAGATGGTATGAGCTATTGAAATAACTGAAAATACATGAAAAACATTCATAGAATACAAAATTTCTGAGGTATAGAGACCAGACCAGTTTTAGCTTCTTGTTGCTCAGATAACATATTTTGTCATTACAGGTCAAAGCTGTATTATCAAATTTTGACGTTATAGTAATCTTATTTATGTCTCTGTATCTCAGAATAATTGTAATGCTAAAAGTATAGCATTAAAACTATCAGATTTAAAATGAAAAGGGAAAGAAACAATCGCAAGGCTTAGGAAGACATATATGCATTGTTTACTTAAAAATTAGTAGCTTTCATGCTCAGTTTTACATTTGTTTTCTCAAAATCGATTGATTCTTAGTGGCTCTGTCTGCAGTAGTAGGAAATTCAAAAGTGGCTTAGTGTGTTTCAGTGATCCGTCCCTTAGTCATATCTTCCTTAATATGTAATTTAATTTTAATTTACTATTGGGCTGTAAGTCACCTTCCATCTTGATGTACGAGTTATGCTGTTTCTACATGATTTTGTTAGTGGAAAGAATTCAATTGTCTTAAAATGTTGATCAACAGAAGGAAAAAAATAGTCATTATTTAAAAAACATTTTTGAAAAAGTGTATTTTTTTATTATCAGTTTACAGTCAGGCTCTACAGAAGTATTTTTCAAAGTTTACAATATGGCCTTCAAAACCAAATATTTGTTTTTAGAGGAGATTTCTGGATGGCAGATCTTCCTGAACTGAACACTTTAAAATGTGTACATCAGGCTCAGAAGTGCAGGCAGGCAGCAGGGGGCACTCGGAACAGCAGTTTGCATACAGTCCCTTCACTGAATTCATAGTGTAGGAAGTCTTGGTATTTAACAAGGTAGCTTGTATTTCAGTTACTCATACACACACAAATTGAAAATACTTTGGCTTGAAAATATTTTTCGTTACTAATGCCTTGGAATAGGAAGGACTTTTATCTTTAAAACTGATAGAAGGAAACCACAATGATGAGAATCTTCCCTCTTTTAATCAGTAGCACGTATGGGGTCTGTTTGTTGTTGAGTAGCTGACAAATAATTGACAAAAAATATATCTAGACAGATTATAGAAAATTGGAGAATTAGGGAAAAAACACATTTTATAATGACGTTTTCTTAATTTTTGTGTAGGCTTTGGTACTCCTGCTTTCTATTTCAGTAACTAGAGTCAGTGAGCTAAATAATGTTGTTAACAGATATTTTTTTCTCTGGTTTTCATGTAAGTAGTTGTTACTTTCTTTAATATGAGATAAAGAAAGGAAATACTTGGTATTGATGAGATTTAAGATTTTTAGTGGTGTATTCCACCAATGTCAAATTTACTTTAGGAATTTGTGTGACTGGGAGCTGCCTCTTTCTAGTTGTGTGGCGTTTTTTGTGTGTGTTTTCTTCTTTTAGAAGTCAAGAATATAGTAAATCCTATTCATCTTTTGACAAGTTAAAAGTTATCCAGGCTTCCTGTCATTCTGTCTTTCTCTTCAGCTTTTTCTGCTCTGAAAACAAATGTACAAAAGAAAATAAGAGCAGGAAGTGGAGGGAGGGTAGAAGAGAAAAACAGATCAACCAGATCTGGGGTCTCTACCCCTTCCCACAGTTTAGCTTCTAAGCAGATGGATGTGGGTTTACAAATGTCGGTGTTGGTATATCTGAATAAGGTTTTTAAAGCTGTTGTGTCATATTTTAACACTTTCCATTAATAGCTTTGCAGATTAACATTCCTTCTGCTTTTGACCTTTGAACTTTGAGTTGCCTGCCTGGTTTACAAATAGGGTACACAAAATCACAAGATTTTGAATCTGGAAACTGCTGAAATAACCTGTGAAAATTTAAAGAGATATGAATTCTTTTAAAGGGCTTTCAGAGTCACGCGACACTTCATAGCCATTATCATTAACTGGTTCTGTCTAACTGGCAGAACTTACTTGCAGTGTTAGTAGAGTCACTGTGTGGAAAAAATGTGGACGTGCAGTGCTCAGTTCAGTGAACTAAAATCAACAACTCTAAAGGTCTGTTTAAACTAAGGGATTATTAGGTTTATAACGCCAAGTATGAGTGCCTAGAATGTATAAAACATTGCCCACACACGGTGTTCCTAACTGTTCACAACGGTCTCATGTAGTGCTAGTCTTGCAGCTACATCCCATTGCATGTGGGGTTACTTTTCTCCTAATCATTCTCGTGTTCTTGTGGGTAGCATCCTCACCTGTTAAAACTCTGCTAGTGCATTTTATCTTTATAGGTGATTCTTGGAGGACCAGGTTGAGCGTTAGGTAGACGCTATTGATAAAAGCCTTTTTGTGTCACCCTAAAGGGATGTTCATAGGAAAGTTCTCTAGGCATTTCTGATTCATTTGTGCTTTTTACTTATCCAGTATAAGGATTATCATGCACCTGGTCACGTGTGTATTTGTGATGGTGTTGCTGTTTGGTTAAGGTATTGACAGTGAAAATACTTTCTGCATCCCACTTGGTTTAGTGTCAAGCAAAATGCAGTATTTAAACAGCTCTGTTTGGCATTTTTTCTTCATAAAATTATAAATTTTTAATACTTATCCACATGTAGTAAAACTGTTCTTCTGTGCAAGTATCAGGGCATTTGCTTCTTAAGTCCTAAGATAATGGAGGGTGTAATTTGTAAAACACGTTCCTTCCTGTCTACCCACCCATTTGTTTCCATTGCATTTCTTTATGGTATTAAGCACTTGTAGAAAACGGCATTCAAAAGTGCAGCGGTTAGCCTATTCAAACAAGTAATCAATCATAAAATGAACTTTTCCATTGAGCAATTTGCTTATGTCTCTGGAATGCTTGTTAAAGTGTGCTTCCTCCATTTTCATCTGCAATTAGCTGAAAATTCCTTCTCTGATCACTCTAAATTAAATTGAGAAGATTGAGTTTTTCTGTTCACCAAGTCTCTTCATCCTAAAACCAAATAGGGGAAGATGTGCAGATTTGGACTGTCTTTTGCAAGCCAATCTTACCATGAGATCTTGAGTAAAGGCTCTTAACTTCTTCTTGTCTCATTTTCTTGCTGTATAACACCATCATCCCTTGAGGTGTTCAAGGCGATAAGGCTTTGAACAACCTGGTCCAGTGGAAGGTGTCCCAGCCCATGGCAGGGGGGTTGGAACTAAAGGATCTTTAAGGTCCCTTCCAACCCAAAACATTCTAGGATTCTGTGATTCTGTGAGAAGTTCAGAGTAATATTTGCCTTCTTCATGGGGTTGTTTTTATATTAGAAGCTCAAACTAGGAACTGTATGGATGTGGGGGATTCCACATACTGCACTGAACAAAGGAGAAGATTCCTGTTTCCTGAACTACTACTAGTAAGTCCACCTTGGCTCTAAGGGCATCCCACTAGCATAAAAATGCCCACTAATGATTCCCAGTTTGCAATTCTTGTGTTTATTTTTAGCAGAAAATTGTATTCTGATTGCTTAAGAAGCAACAGCAATGAATGGTTTAGGTACTATTGCTATTTACTTGTGAATAGCAGCAAACTTCATGAAATCCTATATTTCCCATATGCAGTCTCTTGAAGACACTGCTGTCACAGGCAACTTAATAGCACTTCCCTCTTACCTTACAAGTAGCCTATTTTGCTCTCTGTTCCTAAGGCGCAGTGCACAGAACTGTCTTGACATCAGTTCAGCACAGGCTCAGGTAGTGAGGAAGGAAGGGCAGAATATCAGCTGGTTTCTGAAAGGAGAATTTTGTCTTTAGTGACGATGGGCTGCTCCTAGATTTAACCAGATAAGCCAAGTTTCCTTGTACTGCTGATTTTTACATGCAATCTATAGTGTTAACCACTGAAAAGTTAAGGAGAATAGATCGTTTGAGGTCCGACTTTATTTTGGCTTGCATTATGTAAACCTCTGAAAATAGTGGTTTACTATGTAAATGTTTCTATAACTAATGTTAGGGTGATTAACTAATGGTTTTCTGAAAACTGTCTTGGAAATCTGTTTTATTGAATACAGGTCTATCACACAATTCAACGTAATTTTATTTTCCTGATTTGTTATAGGAAACGTTTTAAGATACAATCCGTGTGAGTTATATAAAATTATCTAGCTTTTCTGCTGAGAGATAATTGAGATCTAATCTGAATCCCTGACGAACCACAGCTTCCTGCATTGGCCTGTTGCTATGGGTAACATAAAGGGAGTAAAATAGAACTTCATACGAAATGCCTTTAAACTTTACTGGCATGTACAGGCATGGAACAGGGCTGAATTTCTTAGTTTAATCTTTGAGAAGCTGATGTGTTAAGGAAATGCTTTTTCTGTATTAAGCAAAGATGAATTTAGGAAGAGTACTGCTAGGAAAAATAACTGCTGTTTCTTACGAAGAGCGGGTAAGTGATATGAATTATATTTAGCTAAGGCAAGGCATCGTTGCAGTGAGAAATTAGAAAAGGCTATTGTTATTGGCAAGAAATTAGAGAAGAATGTTATCAGCTTCAGAATGCTTTTTCCTTAGCCTGTAAGCTTTTTGACTTTGAAGTATTTGAGTTAAAATTCCTTTGGAAATGCAAACATTGGAGTTTATTATCAGAGAAGAATAAAGGGAATCTTATAGTACCAACTAACATTCAGATTTTGAGATGTATTTATGAACTGTGCCCAGTATGTCAGTATGTTTATATCTGTGCCTATTTTTTAATTCTGTGCAGTGTATTTTGTATATGCTTTCTTACCATTATATCAATATTATATCTTTATATAACACTGTATGTATTTTGTATATATCTTTACCAAAATAATTTTAGGGATGGATTTGTCATTTAAGGCACTGTGTTTGTATGTGATATGATTGGTTTTGTTTGGGGTAAAAAGTTGAACATTTATTTCTGAAATTAATTCCAAATGTCACATTATTTACTATTCATATGTTGTTTTTATAGATTAAAATATCTGATAAAAATATTTAACTTCAGAGAAGAATGTATTCAGTAAAATTACTGTATTTTTTTTCCTTGGGAATTCTTACATCTATAATACTTTTGTATTAAACTATTATAAATGCACTTCTTTGATGGCAGAAAATTGAGAAAAGAAATTGTGATAGTTCTCCTTTAAGTGGCATTCTGAAGGAGCATCCTTCTTATAGAATTCTGAATCATGAAATTAATTGCAATAATATTTTGAAACAAGGATATTTTGAAACAAACGCTATAATATGGCTCTAATATTTGGGTGAGAAGTATATTTGAGATTATTTATTAGAAGGAAAATCTAACAAGAATTTATAAGTAATATGGTTTTATTTTTTATTTAAAATGACTGAACAGTATATACCGTATTTTGAGACATGATCTCCCTCCCAGAGATCATTGAAGTTCATGGCATTTGTACAATTTTAATCCCGTAATGTATTCAAAAGGATAAAAATACGTGTATGTAATGTAAGTCCTGAAGTAATGTTACTGAAGATCTAGGTACCCACTCATAATTCATACCTTGGCAAAAGGAGAAGTTGCTTCAGGTGATTTAATAAGGAGTTTGAACAGAACTAGATGCAAGCAGGCAGTCGACTGAGTGATAGTCTTTCCCTGAGCTGAGTGACGGAATGTTTGAAAGTTGGCTATTTGTATTCAGTGCTTTATCTCTTAAAGAACATGACAAGTTTCACAAACTTATTTTGTGTATTGAAATCATATGAGAAAATCAGTTTAGGAGGTTGGTGGAGCTGGGTATGCCATTCCAAGCTGAAAGGCTTAAGTAGAGGGGCTTTTGTAAAATAGTGTGTAGTGTAATATTGTACTAGGTAAGCCTAACAGATTCTGAATGCAGCAGTCAGAGAATTCTTTGGATGCAGCAAAAAATCAATGCCTGTATTGGAAGAACGTGTGCTTTAGAAAGGACACATAGAGAGGTCATTTTTAATCCCTTTTTCTCGGAATCTTTCTGGATGCCCAAGAAAGAAATAGATGTTTCTGTTCAGTCTGTGATTTTGTCATTGTTAGAGTAGGAGAGAGTTTCACTCTGCTTGTAGATTTCATCCCTCCCGATCTCAGAAGGAGTTGGAAAATACGTATGTCTTTTTTGACTCAGGAAGGCACTCACCCCCATTCTGTTAGCGCAGATGATTTCATGTTTCTCCATTTTATTGCTAAGGCCTGGCATTTCCTAGCATGTGTCACCCCTCCCAATATCCCCATCTTTCCCTTTGTTCTTCTTAAGTACTTGAGCATGACTGTCTTGAATGACAAATTCTGAGCTGGAGGAAAAGGACATTTTTGTATTGTGTTACCTGAGTAGTCTGTACACATGGAATTTTTTGCTCAGTGTAATGTCTGGGGTATGGGTAGGGTACTTTTGGGTTTTCTGCATCATGGTTTTATGGCAGACTTTGACAGTACTTAGTTTCCTGGGACCTGACCCCTGTAAAATGGTACTAAGTGGATTTTCTGGGCAAGAGTTTCTGTCCACTGAAAGATGTCATCAGAATAGTTTCATGCAGTGGTGCAGGCATCTAGCAGGTTATAGACCATGAAAGGGAAAAGACACAGGCTGCTTCAACCTTATGAATGATGATTCTTTATGCCCTCTCTCCCTTTTTAACCTGTTGTTGGTGCAACATACCGTGTTGTCTGTTTCTATTCTGGAACAAAAGGTTTATGTACTCACAAGGGAGTTTTCTGTTAATTATTGTAAGCCAATACTCTTAGATTTCCTGCGTGCAGATCCTGAACATGACATCAAAAAACTCACGGGCCTTTCTGTTTTTTCAGCCTGGCAAAGAGAGATGATACAATGAGAAATTTTACATGTTTTCTCTTACTCAGAGCTTTATGCTATCTAGTATATGCTGAAGCATTTGCCAGTTTACAGAGACCTAGAACATCTTTTATGGTGTATGATAACTGGGAAGCCACTGTTCAGCTTGCTGGTCCTGGCGCTGAGCTCCTCACTTGGATCACAGGGATCAAGACTTGCCCTGAGGTCTAGGGAAGAGAGCTGCGTCCTTCACCTCTGTGGAGGGTGTGTGTGTGTCTGTATACTTCAGCTGCTAACCCAGCTGGATGAGCAAGCAGAGTTCCCATGAAGAGATAAACTGGAAGACATTTTAGTTTTTCTAAGCTAGATTTATTTTAAAAATTTTGGTAATTTGTTACCATCAGTCTCCTGGTATATACCATAGGATTTTTCTGAAACCAATTTGGAACTAAGGGTAATTTGAAGAACTAATTTCACTTCTTATCTGGTTGTGAAAGATTTGAGGGTTGAATATAATTAGATTTTATCTCTAGGTGATAGTTCATATGTACATTCACAAGATGAATACATATATGTCCTGTCATTTGGAATGAAATACTTAAATATATTCTTTTTTTAATCTTCACATTAGCCCTAACTGGCACAGGGTCATACCTTATCCTTCCTCATCTTTCAGAAGTGGCTACATACAGGAACTCTTCCATTTTATATAGCTTTTTAATACATGTTTTTTAATAGGCAGTTCTTAATATGTATGTGGTGAGTGTTAAATTTCATCAACTAATCAAACTTTGTATGTACAGTAGATCAAATTTAGTCCTGAAGAGCCTCCAGTGGTAGTAAGCGTGAGAGCTGAAGGATGAAAAACAGCCCCCAACATATAGTGAATTTTTAAAATGAGATCATCATAGTATTTAAAAAAATCTGGTTGTACAACTTATACCTTTGAACAAATCTAGACAAGTTTCAGCTGAACAGTTTAGAAGAAAAGCTGCTTTGTCTACACGTGGACTGCATGCAATTTCTGACAGGTTTATGTTAAGATTTCTAAGTACTCACAAACATGTTTTGAACGTATTACTGCAAGTTCTTACACAATAATTGCAAGCTTTAGTTTCTATCTGGTTTTGCTGAATTAAGTGGATTTAGTTCAGTTACATAGATGAATTTAAAGTACTGTTCTTAAAATGGATTTTACTCTGTGCTCTAGAGAAGTAACTGATAATGCTTGGAACATGCTGGGTAGTTTTAGTGACACTGTTATGTAAAAAAAAAAAACAAAACCAAAACAACACAACATACAGTTGGAATATATCGAAACCAAAGAGAAATCTGAAACATCTTAATAGCACAGAAGTAGGTGGTTGGTATTTAGATAAGAAATTCTGTTCTTCCTATGGATACTTTTTTAATTTTTTTTTTTTTTATGTTTAAACATAATAATTACTAAGGCCTTGCTTGGAGACACTTTAAGATACTGATACGTGTAAAGTAACGTGCATTAGCTGAAGCAGTTAAAATACACACAGAACCAACTCATGGTGTGTAGAAAGCTCACTGCATTAACTAATGCTAAATTGATTGAGGTAAAACTATCTCATTGTCCATAGAACTTAATTGTGTTAATGTTTGAGCTGTTCTATGAAATCACACCATTTTTGCTTTAAAATTATATTTTACAATTGTTAACTTCCCAGTTTTTGAAAAAAGTAGTGTAAACATTCTTTTTACTGTCATGAGAATCCTATTAATTTTACTTGATACCTTTCAAAAACATGAAGGACAATTGTACTTAATATATGAATCTAGATTTATGCAAGCTGCCAAAGTAAATGACCATTCCTAAAATGTAGATATTTTGAAAGTTTTTTTTCTGTCTAATGTGTAAACTGATACTATTACTTTACTTTGAATCATCCTTTTCTTCATTCTTTGAGAAATTATGTTGAAATTGTTTATTCATCAGCTGTTGTGTACAATATGTGAACGAGAAATTAGAAGTAATAATATTTATAAAACAGAGTTCAGTGATGTAAATTAAATTTTCTAAATTACAAACATGAATTGAGTTATGGCTTCTGACTGCATAATATACTTGCTAGATTTATTTGCAAAATAGAAGTAGAAAAGGTGTCTTAAGCCTCACTGAAGAACTGTACCCAAAACAAAAGTAATCTTTTAATACCTGAAACAGTTTATTAAAAAAAGTGAGAGGCCTGGATATGCTTTGATTTTATTATTATTCTTCACAGATTCAGAAGCATTTATTTTTGTTTAGTGAAACAAGAAGTGGCATCATTTTTTTTGATCTTTTCAATGAAAGATGTATTTGTGTTTATCTGAACTAGCACCCGAGGAATGATGTCTATAGAGACTAGTTTAGACTTTGGAAGTTCCAAAATACTTGTATTAAAAATTAGATCAGATCCTCTGCTGCTGATGTGAACGGTGAGGCCACAATGGTTTGTAACAAGTGATATTCTTCAGATAGTGTTAACAGCAGTATGAGATCCTGCAATGAAACAGAAAAGAGAAAGAAAGGGGAAGATACTGTTCTTTTAAGGATTACTAAAGATTTTTGTGGATTTTGAAGGGGAGTTGTTGCCAAGGCTGGAAAATACAGACAAACTATGGAGAGATAGCTTTTCTCTTGAGTTGTGTATGTATGTATGGTTTTTTTCTTCAATGTGTTTTCTGTCTTGAAGAAATTGTAGATATTGCAGGGCACTCTTCCTAGCTTTTTAAAGAGCAGTACCAAATAAGAGAGTTTCTTTCTAACTGTTCAGAAAGTTACTTAAAGGCTCAAAGACACTTTAAATGGCCAAGAAAAGATTCCCTAAATTAAAATAATAATACTTTTTAATAGCCATTAAAAATTAGTACAAACTTTAACCTAAAAATCAGCTGTCCTTCCAATCCTTCACTCAGCTAAGCGTCAAGATGCAAACTCTGGAGTACATGTTTGGGAAATGGTGACCTGCTTGGTTTTACAGAAATGTTAGTTGCCTTGAGTTAATTTGTGATCAAAGATGAGAAGGTTGGTGTAGATAAATGCACAGACTTTGACATTTCACTAGAAGTCTAATTGTTCTTGAAAATTTGATGTAAAATACGATTAGAGATGGTGAGGAGTTCTTACCGCAGTCCTAGCTTGTTGGAAGCACTCTTACATCTGTTTGGCTGTGCAGAAGTCAGAAGTCATCAGCAGGGGAAGGGTACTTTGTCCAGTAAATATTGTGGGATCAAGTTCCAGGACAGTGGCTAAAAGGCCTGG
This sequence comes from Pterocles gutturalis, assembly GCF_000699245.1. NCBI lineage: Eukaryota > Metazoa > Chordata > Aves > Pterocliformes > Pteroclidae > Pterocles > Pterocles gutturalis. Next base: position 10,608 of record NW_010143676.1, on the reverse strand, counting down.
GGTGAATTTTGTGGTGGGGAAGAAACACCAGTGAGAAAGTAACAGCTGGTTTCTTTAGATTTTCCTCTTTCATTCTATCTGTTGTTAATATGATGGTAAAAGTAGCTAACACTTCAAATATTAAGTGAAGCTCAGAAATTTCTAATACTTACTGTGAAACTTAAGTAACACTTATTTTTCTCTTTCTTATTGCAGTCAGCAACTGTTTCTGATGGAGGTAAGCTGAAGCTTGTTTTTACTTTTATAATGAAAAAGAATCAGTTTTCCACATTAAGCAATATAATGTGTGGTAAATAAGGTGATATGATATGAGATGTGAGTCCAAGGTGGCACAGAACTCTATGAACTGCGCCTATGGAAATATTGCAGGATTATGTTCACATGCTTTCACTGATTTATTTGCATAATTTTTTTTTTGTGGCACATCTCTCTCTATATGCACGTTTTTATTATAACTAGGCTTCTTCATTCATAGTAATAAAGAGGCAGAGCTGGTAGACCTTTGTATAACTGGATGCTAGATAAAATCTTTTTTCTCTGTTTTATTGTCCTTTACATACCCTGTTTGCTTTTGAAGAGATATACTCTAGCTGCTGAGTTGTAAGCTGTGTTGGTGCATTTGTTGAGGTTGAAATTTCTTTACACTGTGATGCATTTTGAGAAGAGGGTAAGTAATTTGATATTTGTAAAATCCCAGCATGGAGCTTCTGCAGTTCTGAAGTACTTCTAAGTAAACTCCTCCATATGTCACCGAAGCTTGTTTGTTTTGATTTTAACGTGGCTTCAATGTTTTAAAGGATGTCCAATCTTTCTTAAACTTTAGAAGAGGATTTCTCTGAACCTTTGAAGTTAGTTGAAACTGTTTAAGTATGATTCCTTAATGGAATAAAGGAATTTGTACAGCTTAGGGTGTACAAGAGATGGCTTTTCTCACTTGTCTTGCTTGGCAGGAGTTGGTTCACTTCATCCTGCAAAGAAACTCACTTACTTGCTATTCTTTGACAACAGTACAAGACAAATTTATTAAATAAAAAGGGGCCAAACTGTGTTGGTCTAATTATAGTGATGAAATTGAAGAAATATTTTGAATGGTAAGGATAATTTTTTATATTATATGCAAATATAAATGCAAAATTAGCAATACAAAACTTGATTGTGTCCTAATTTCTGATTCCTTGCAAAACTAAAACTACAGCAGAGAAAAACGTTACTGTTTTGGTCCTTCTGATAGGGCCATTTTCCAATGACTGTCTGACTTTGTCAGCTACTTTCCTTCTCTAGTGCTGACACAGTCTACTGCTGTAACAGTACTTCTGTCTATGTGAGAAGATGGGCACTATCTTGTATCTGTATTGCCTGCAAAGTGACAAAAGAAGGAAAGAGAAAATAATTGTGTCTATTCAATTTCCTGTTTCTAAAATACAGCCTATGTTTTTGTGGGGGAAAATATGCTGCTTTTTTCCCCCAGATGTTACCTGCTTGATATAAAAATCAAGACAAAGCACAGACTATTTTTGTTTCTGTATGTAGTTGAATTAAGTTCCAGGTGCTGAGGGGCAAAAAATTTGATTGATCTTTTTTAGCTAAAATGGGATATACTTGGGTTTTGTCTCCACGAGGGTTCTTGTTCCATGGTAATGAAAATTATTTTCTGTGGCCTGTCCAAACTTGGAGATCGCTGTGATAGTACTCATATGATAGTCATGTCAATCTTTTTATGCTTCCAGCTGAAAATTTATTTTAAAGATCTGGCTTATTTTCAGTTCTTCCAATATGACTTCCGTATTTCATTCAAATTCTGTAGGTAATTGTGTTTTCACAATTAATTCTATACAGTTTTGTGAAGTCATGAAATCTAAGGGCCATGTAAGTTGCAGAGGTGAAAGAACAGCCAGTAAGTTACATGCGTTTTTCTGATGAGTTATCTGAACTATTTTTTCAGCTGGTGCTTGAAGATTTAACATGGACTTTACCTTCACTGTTGTATGCTACTTAAGAGGGGGGGTGTAATTTATGTAAAAGGCAGTAGTTGAACTATACTGAGTAATAGTGAATCAATGCTAAAATACCTAGAAAGTGGATTGGAAAAATAAGAACCAGAGAGACTGTAACCAGAAAAAGTGAAATGAAAGAAAATCCCAATTAATTTATTTTAGAGCTTCATTGAGTAAAAAGCTCTGATTCATGTCTGAATTACATTTTCAGGATTTCACTTTTATTGAATATGTCACAGCACTGAAATTTTCCCAGTCTTCTCTAATCTCACTAATTCATTAATAGACCCACAGATTTACACATTTTAGGGCATGTCTGGATTAGAGAAATTTGCACCAGTGTAACCATTATTATAGCAGTACATACTTCCCTTCCTAGGCTAAATTTTATAATAGTATTTGTACATATAAATAAATGCTATAAATACTGTTGTTAGGCTTTAATCTGGGAAGGGAAATTTATGTATAAAAAGTAATTATGTGTTTATATACATCCCTTCAGTATACTAGGAGGCATGACAGCTCTCTGTACATTTTCTTTCGGAGGTCAATGAAGCCTCGTGTCATATGGCTTTCATTACACTAGAGCCAGGCACTGGAAAGCGACTATATTCTTTGTTGCATTTATTTTATGTGGTAACTCAGCTTGTGCAAGGCTGGGATGTTCTCATTAGCCAAAACCGTGCACTTGGGCTTTGCAAGGTAGGGAACATATAAAAGATAAAGGTACTTGCATTAGTGATGTTTCCAGAGGTGCAGACCAGTAGCAACTCTTAACTGTAATTGATTTGCTTAATTAATTGCAGACAGTCAGAGTGGAAACTGTGATAATGCTTAGATGCAAGATTACTGTTATAGATCAATTAATTTGCAGAATCTATGCTCTAGTTATACCAGAAACCATTTTATATTACTACAACGACCTGTAATTAGTTGATTTCTCCTGCTTCCCATCTCGGAAACTGTCCATTACTGCTGACTGTGGGAATAGAGTGTTTGCACAGCATGCAGGCTGTGGCTGATGTTTTGAGCACTGTGCCATCTAAATCGTCACAGGGATGATCAATAGTCCCCGGCTAGTGTCTGACTTTGGCTATTGATACCTAGATGGCACTTTACAAAGGGAAAACCTTGGAGAAGTACATCATCATTCATCTCCCATTACAGACAGGTAGTGAGGTATCTGAGCTATTGAGAATGTTTAAGTCAGTTCTTACCTGCTATTCCCTGCAGAGATCAGTTCCACAAAGCTGAAGTCTATTCTTTCCAAATACTCAAGCATAACAGATACTAGACGCATGTCTTTTTCCTGACGTACTACTTTGCTGTAGTTTCTGCTGATTTCTGTTTTTAGTGTTCATCACCTGGAAATAATTTTCATAAGGAAAAGTGTTCTTCAGGTTCCTTTCAGAAAGGTCTTTATGTTTACAATGATAAATAATGTAAAACGGTATTTCAAAAAGTAACTAAAGAAGGTGGAGCAAAAAATCAACAATGAAATCCAAAATGAAACAAAACATTACTGTTTGCACTATAAATAGAGACACATTATTTCCTCCAACAGGTGACTGACTTATTTTATGACTTATATTTATAAGTCATATATAATATGACTTATTTTTCAGTTACATTGGCAGCACATGCTTGCTGTAGCTGTGTTCCACTGTAGCGTAAATAATTTAAGTTCCTTTAGCAGGCAAAAGGTCTTTTCTTTAAATTATTTATGTAGCATTTTATAATGCTTTGTGTTAAGTATACTATTGCTTTCCTCTGCTTGAAGCCATGTGGGTAAAGAATCAATTTGTTTAGAATGGTGTTAGAGGCTACCAGGAATTGCTGTGGGGGAATGCGTTTGTTTCCCTTATTGCAAAGTTGCAGAGGAACAGTGTGCCGTACAGTAAGACTAATCTGCACCCAATGGGTTCCGGGACATTGCAGCTGAACTTGGTATGGATTCAGAAGGATGGCTTTCAGTGAATAGCTTGAAGTATTTGCTTAAGTGGCACCGCAGTGGTTCTTATCAGCTTTATCCAGGTAATGTATCTAGTGATTAACTGGAATATCTTAATTATATGAATGTACGCATTCCAATGGTTTCAAAGAATACGTGTAGCTTCTCACAAGAATAAAAAGTATTCGTAGGTCAAAAAATACATATGGACTTAATGAACAAATGCATACAAAAATATCCTTAATTAATTTTAGTCAGACTTACTGCTTTGTATTATTTAAATCAAAACTTTCAAAGCCATCTTATCCTGTATACTTTTGAGATTTTAGCTGATTAAATGCCTGCGTTTTCTTACATAGTGCTGGTTTTGTAAAACAAAACCAAGAACCTCCACAGAATGTGTAAACACAGAAGATGTAGAAGATTGTTTTTCTGTGGGTTTTTAGAAAACATTCTTTGTCAATTCTCTATTTGAAGAAGGAAATAAATGAAATGGAATGAGTTTGCTCAGAAAGTATTGCTTCCTTGCTAAGTACGGTGCTCTTGAACAGAACAGAAATAAATATACATTCCTGGTATCCAGGATGCTTGACTACGGAGCCTTCTTTACAGGTAATGCAAGATGAGTCAGTGCTTCCACGCAGTAAGGAAGAAGGCAGGCAGGCATTAGGAAACTCCACACTCTGATAAGTCTTCTGTGCATCTGAGTTGGAGTTTTCACAGTAAGCTCCGTTGGCATCCTGAGATTCCCAATAGCTAATCTTCCTTTTTTAGACAGTTAACAAGAAGGAGTCTACTTTGTACAACAGCCTTGTGGTTAGAACATTTGAGGATGGGAATCAGGATCTATGTTTCCTCTAACGATCATCACAGTATGCTCATTATATGAAATATGGGACTCTGTTGGAAAGTTTCTCCACTCCTGCTTTCCAAGGTGGGTAGTGTTTACCTAGGAACACACGAGTTGTTAAAGTTGGGAAACCTGACACTGAAGTTCTTACATTGGAGACATTCCTCTGCAAGGGGAGCAGAGCAGGAATTACGGCTTATGCATTCTTCATTTAAGCACTATTTGGATAAATTATGTACTAGTGTTATAGCTGGTGGGGTTTTTTTTCTTTGTGCCTGACCTTTCTTTTTCTCTGATTCTAAATGGTACACCTGCACTAGGCTGTAACTGTTTTAATTGCGACTGTTGATCTATGTGGTAAGAGAAGCTAGAATAACTAAGCCTTTTCTGGGAAGCAGCCTTGTTCTGTATTGTTTTTGGATTGATGGGTACCCCTGCAGAAATCTGTACAGATTTGAAAAGCAAACTGACTGCATTTTTGCTTTAAGGGGAAATAAAACATTGTCAGGATTAAGTATGAATTCAAATAGTTCTTTCTGAAAAAATCAGAATTAGCTAAATAAAATCCAGCAGAACAGAGACAGTTTACTGTGAATGAGTAATCCCTTCATACTGCTTTAACGTTCTGGAGGACCTGTGCCAGCAGCTCTCAACGTTGTTGAAAATGCAGTCTTATTTTGCTTCATTTGTGTTCATGGGACCTCCAGAGTCAGCAGTATATCAGAGGAATGAGAATCCAGTGCAGTTTATAGCAAATGTAGCCCTGGCAAGGTGGAGCGAGCGAGCAGCTGCTAGCAATTAAAGGCAGTTAGCAGTCACCCACGGGTGTAAGCAGCCCGAGACTGTAATTGCAGTTTGGCTGGCCCTCCTGCCTGCCCTAGGGAAGTTGAACAGCCGCCACTGAGAGGGAGGAAGGTGAAGCTGACCTGGTAGCGACTGCTGTGCCTACATTCTGTAATCCCTTCTGAGTCCTAAGGCACTGTGACTTGGGCATTTAGAGTTGAGCACTTCATGTGGCTACTCCCTAATTTCCCTATGTCAGCCAAGTGGGTTTAAACAGTTTGGTATGTGGGATGAGTTTGCCTTTCTGATTTTGCCTGAAAGGAACTAGGAAATTTTCATCCTTCATTACTGGAGAATGCTGGGGATTGAACTGACTAGGCATGAGAAAGTATCTGAAACTGTTCCAGATATATTAAGAAGTGGGTGTCTGTTTATATCCTGGACTGCAAAATAAAACGTATCCACCTGCGGAGTTAAAACAAAATACTTTAGATAATAAATTTAGATACAATTCTCTTCAGAGTCATATTAACTTCTTTCACGGTAGTTTCACTGTGGTGACAGGTATTCTCTAATGAGGTTAAGAGTTGACTTGATTATGCTTTTTCATATGTCCTAAAGGAAGAAGTGAGTAAATATTTCTTATAAGAAAATCTGGCATTATTTGCTGAGTGTTTTTAATTAGCTTTGGTTTATATGATGATTAGTCAAAGAAAAATATTTATATACCTGATGTATTGCTGTGATCCTTAAATATCCTTGTTGAAAAGATAAAGTTAAATTTTCATTCCTCCCTAAATTTAATTCTGTATCTTTGTTTTATTTTGTCTTATTTTTTGTCTTAAACAATAGCTTTGCTTCCAGAAATTTGCAGGAGTTAACTGTTACATCTCAGTAAATATTTCTAAGCCGCAGAATACATTTAAAAATGAAGTTTCAGAACTGTTTTATTCTTTATTCTTTCTTGTCTTTGTAACTTTTTTCCTATGTTTATAACTATCTTTGAATGGTCCTTTTTTCCAAAGTTCATACTTCCAGGGAGGAGCAATAATGTTTTGTAACACAAAATTTGAAAATGCAAAATGCTTTGAAATATATATAACAGAAAAGGAGACCTTGAGAGATCTTATAAAGTAGTAACTTTGGTGAAATTACTCCTTGCTTTAGTTAGGCCAGGTGATTAACTGAGGAAAATAAACAACAATAAAAATGTCTCTGTGAAGAATAGGCCATTTCTTACTGGTTGTGAATTCAGTTTTCTCATTTCATTTATAGTGAGTTGGATATTTGCTTTTCCATTTGGCATAGAATTATTGAAGAGATAATCTATTTTATTTGAGGGTATTATTTTCTCACATCTCTTACTGCTATTTTTTCAAAGGATTGATTGTCCACTTTTTTTATGCCTTCATCACAGAATCATTCAGTTTGGCATCTCTCTAGTGCAGCCTCCTGCTCAAAGCAGGGTCCATTATGAGATCAGACCAGGTAGCTCAGGGCTTTATTTGGTTGTTTCTTCACAACTAATTAAATCTTAGATCATCTCTGTGAAGTTGGTATCATCTGTGAGTGCTAGTATATATCAATTTTACATTTGTGTAAACTGAGAGATGGAGAGAGCGGTGATTTCTAAAAGGGCACGCACACCCCTGTTGTGTACAGTCCTCCCTTTTGCTTAGAGCAACCGTTTCTTTCACCTTTCCACTTCTGTGAACAAGTGGTCATTTCTTTATGATTTCTTTTTTTGTGCTTACTCTGTTTATTGATATGTGACAAAGATGATCTGGGGTGAATACTTGAAATTGTTACAGTCATGCTGCTATACAAGATTGTTTTCCTGAATTCTCTACAGGTTCTTGTTAATTTGTCTTTTAGAATACAAAAGAAATTCCTGTTTTTATTGAGATCTAAAGAATCTGGTCATTCAATCGGTTCCTAACTGTACTATGTTACTCAAGTCTGGAAGGGAGTCTCAGATCCCTGTTTTTGTCAGAAACACTGATAAATTTAGGTTCTATGGCCAGATACCTCTGCTTTCCACAGATGAGGAAGGCGCCCATTACTAGCTAATTTTCCTTGGTATTTTCCACAGTTTACTTCTCTCCTAAATTTTCAGCATTTAACAGGAATCTCTCATTTCCATGAAATACTTCAGAGTCCCTGTCTACTGATTTGTGAGTGTATGAAATTTGCTATTTCTCATCGCTAAACAGGTTTTTGCCTACTTTCTGGTGAATGATGGGTTCTTAAAGGTCTGCCTTCCTTGGATAATCTTAAAAAGGATTGCAGTCCATTGAGTGAGGAATGAGAGCAGAAAATTTTGTCCAAAATATTTATCCTTTTGAGCAAGAAAGACTTCCTTTTGTGTCTGCTTGTTTTTATTCTGTCAGGGGATTGCTTTTAGGACACTCATTTAATTTTCTTTGCAGTGGAACAGAAGAAAATGGAGATGGTTGGGACTGCTTTTTCTATGCAGGTGCTCCTAATAAAAATGAGCAGGGATATTTTGAAGTGTGCACTACTGTCAACTTGAGGAGGTGTGATAAATCAAGTAAACAATGCTGAAGAGTAAAAGTGGCTAATATTTTATTAACAAATCTGTTCATTTTTTTTTCAATAGAGCTGAATAGTACTGATTTAAAAGACTGCATCAGTGAAAATAGCCTCAGTAGCAATGCTAGTCTTCCCAGTGTACAGAGCTGCCGACGTCTTCGAGAAAGAAGAGTTGCAAGCTGGGCTGTTTCATTTGAGCGTCTTCTTCAGGATCCTGTTGGTGTTAAATATTTTTCAGTAAGTTTTGAGGGTCGGTAAGACTGTTAATTACTGTGCTGCAGTAATTTTTCTCTATTCTTTTATCTTTCTTGACACTGTCCTTAGTGTCACTGTCAAGAGATGGGAGTTCGTTGTTACACAGCTCTTGTCTGAGCATCTTTCTAAGTTAAAACTGGTTCGCAGTTGAGTAAGAATTCATAGGAATACAAATATAGCCATGCATTTCTGGATAGCAAAATTTTCATATGAAAATGGAGGCTATACTTTGCTGTCTATCTGAACTTTTAGAAAGCTTCCCCATTTTATAAAATGATTACATTTGGTTATATTTGTAGCTTTTGAAAAAAGAACGATGCAGTAGTTTCAGTAGTTCACTGAAAATTGGTAATCTATTCATGTTTGCCTACTGAAATGTTGGAAGCCATGTAGAACATTTTTTCATACATACAGTGGCTTATCTTCCTGCAAAAGGTTTTTAGAAATACTTTTTGGAAGTAATTAAGGTAGCTAACAGCACTGGTTAAAGCTGCAGCTTACAGGAGTAGCGTTGAGTATTTGCAAAGCATAAATTAAGCTTCTTCACAGCACATTTATGAAGTTGTACGTACTATAATCTGTTTTACATGTAAGGAAATAGAAGTTTATACACTTTTGCATTGTTGCACTGAAAGTCTGTTGCTGATGCTGAATCACAAGGACATTTTATGCTGCCCAAATAATTTTCACAAACAGGACATAAAGAAACCTATAGCGTAAGATTATTGGAATCTGCAGTAACTCAGACTCCTTTACTTGATACAAAAGTACTTTAAAATATCAAATGATTAATGAACTGACTTCCCTCTTCAATGGTGTGGGGACACAAAAAACCATGTTGACACTGAATACCTGTTTGAGAAAACCAAGAAGTTTAAAGCAAAATATATATCCTGGATAATATGTTCCCTGTCTTTCCATTTTTCTTAGTAGAGTAGCCTAAGAGTTATTAGCCTTTCTGCTTGGATAATGAGACTTCTTCTCAGAAAAATTACAATTTTGATCTGACATTAGAAGCCACTAGAGAAGTTATATAGCTTGGGGGTGTGCTACTGAAAGTTTAGTTTTCTTCTTTCATTACTTTCAAGCCGTCACTAGACTTATGTACACTCAAGAGTATAAGGCTTGGAGTCTGGCATAAAGCAGAGTCACAGTGCCTAAAAAAAAAAGCCTTTTCAGATGATAAGTTAACTTTCCTTGAAAGGGAAGCTCAGAAAGTCCATGGTCTGAGAAGGGAATCTCCTATAACTAGCCAAAAGATACAGATTTCTGCCAGTATTCAAGAACATTGGAGCATCAGCATTTAATTTACGATTGCATAGTAAGTAAGCATCTTGGTGTATTTGACATTCAGCATGCATAGGCCTTTCCTGAGGACAGCTTTGTCACAGAGCAGGAATTACTCTCTAAGAAGAAGAGATTTTGCATGTTTTGCAAATACTCCGATTTTGCATAATAGTCTGCTGATTAGAGAAGTCATACAGGAAGTGAGAGACCTGATTGCAGGTTCCCTCCTCAAGTGGTTCAAACCAACATCTCCAGCTTCTCAGTCATGTGTGACAACTTCTGGGCTGTGTAATGTTCCAACAGGGGCACCACTCAGTCCTCCTGATGAAGCTGAACTGTTGTACAGCCAGCTGTGCCCAAATCATGTGGCCAGAAGGAAAGCAGGCAGGAAATTGACCACAGTTTTGTAGTGAAGACGCTGAGCAGGGAAGTAAGCAGTTGGGTTCCAGTTCCTGCTCACTAATTTGATTCTCTTTTAGTCTGTAATTATATGTAAAATGCAGAAATGTCCCCTGACTACTCTCTAGATTGTCTTTGGTGTCTCAGGTCAGGTATCTGAAGAACTTTTAGTTGAAATTGAGAGCTTGCTAGTGAATTTAGACTCCCTGTATTGTAGTTTATCTCAAATGCTTTTTTACAGTTGAACTCCCTAAACTCTATGTAAATCTTAAACACAAATAAAGTTAAGTTTTAAGTATTTCTGTGCAGATTCCTCTTGCACTGCTTTCTGAGACTACCTTGTATGTTAAGGAAGCTTGAGTGATACCAGGGTGACACTTGAATGAAGGTTGTGCCTTGTAGGCTTGACTTAAAATAAAATTTTCAATTAAGCGCTGATGCCTAAAGTATAAACAAGCATTGCTCCAAATACATGAGTGCCTAGATAATTTTTTTAGAGAACTAAGTTATTTTTTTTTAAATCTTCATGCACCCCC